>NC_134116.1:13236747-13539777 GCF_040939455.1 Microcebus murinus
TCTTTCTTTCTTTCTCTTTCTTTCTTTCTTTCTTTCTTTCTTTCTTTCTTTCTTTCTTTCTTTCTTTCTCTCTCTCTCTCTCTCTCTCTCTCTCTCTCTCTCTCTCTCTCTCTTTCTTTCTTTCTTTCTTTCTTTCTCTTTCTTTCTCTCTCTCTCTCTCTCTCTCTCTCACCTGGGGAGAGTATAACAAGAGAAAATGCCCTTTCCCATGGAGCTAAGGCTCTGGTAAAGTAGTTTTCCTTGGAGAAGTGTCCTTTGGTATAGAATATGGAGAACACTTTGGGAATCCATCTCAATGGTTGCTCTCGTACTTTCATTTCAGATCCAGGAGAGGATCTTTCTTCTTAAGCATACTAAAAACCACTGAACCATACACTTCAAATGAGTGAGTCTTGTGGTATATGAAATTAGATTGATAAAGATGGTAATAATAAAAAAAGGCATCAAACCTGTTGGCACCTTAATATTGGACGTTCAGGCTTCAGAATTGTGAGAAAATAAATTTCTGTGATTTAAGCCATGCATTCTATGGTGCCCAGTTATGACAGCGCTAGCAAACTAATATATGTACTGGAGGGCTTTGCCAACGGATGGAAACAAGGTATAATCTAAACAAGATCATATTAATCTTCAAATAAAAGCTGGTGATACACATGTCTAGATTTCATTTGTGAAAAAACAGTGAGGGTCAGTGGGAAAAGTTCAAGAACTAAAGGGCAGAAGGGCTGGGTGTTGTGACCTGTGCCTGTAATCCCAGCACTTTGGGAGGCAGAGACAAGAGGATCACATGAGGCCAGGAGTTTAAGACCAGCCTGGGCAAGGGCAAAACCCCATTTCTACAAAAATATAATAGAAAAAATTAGCTGGTATGGTGGTGTGTGCTTCTAGTCCCAGCTATTTGGGAGGCTGACGTAGGAGGATCACTTGAGCCCAGGAGTTTGAGGCTGCTGTGAGCTATGATGACACCACTGCACTCCAGCCCAGGTGACAGAGTGAGACCCTGTCACAATAAAATAAAATAAAATAATAACATAAAATAAAATAAAATAAAATAAAAAGGACACAGGAGGCTAAAGCTTTATTTGAGTTGATGTTAAAATAGTCTCCAATTGATCAGGGCCTGAGTTTGTGTTGTGATATCAGCAGAGGGAAAGAGAGAAAAAATTAAATATTTAGATATTGGAATTGAACAAACTTAATGATACCTGAAGTTTTGTTTTTTTTTTCCGCCCTTCGGCCATATCTTATATTTAACAATTAAATTAAGGGACATTTCCTTACTTGTGTCAGGGGACAAGAAATTGTAAGAGGTTATTTTGGCTTTGATCTCTCAGCTGAAGTATCAAGGGACTATCTAAGTGGAGATGTCTAGTAAGAACTTGTAATATCTAGCAAGAATCTGTCAACAGAGCTTGTAATTTGAGGAGGAAAGAATTTGTTACAAATATAAAACTGTGGTTATCCATGTATATTTAGAAAGATATTTCAAGAAAGATTTTGCATACCATTTTCTCTCTTTCTGCCAGAGAAAGGTGTTTTCCATAAAATTGTTTCATTACCACTTTTAAGAGTCTGCGTGAAAACATTCATCTTGAAGTTTGGTAAATAATCAAATATAACAAATGTGTTACATGCTGTGATGGACACACACACACACACACACACACACACACACACACTATACTACGCTACATGAAGTTTTTGCCCTAGGAGTAAGAAAAACACAAAACAACAGCAACAGCAAACCACAGTCAAGTAATAGGAGCAGAGAGAGATGGTTGCCAAGGGGTGTCAAGTAGCAGCTGTCTTTGAGGACTAATGTGAACAGTGCAAACCTCAAGGATTAGGCTGAATTTCACATGCATTGGAACAGGAATAATATTTGGCTAGTCACATAAGATGGAGCATCTAGAAAGCAGGGAAAGAATATCCCAGGTGGTCCTAGGGAGGTCTTAACACTGGGAGGAAATAGAATATGTGGTTGGAGAGAGATTGTGAAGATTTAAAGTATAAAAACTCTCTCAAGAGAAATTACACACAATCAGTAGTTGAGGGATAACTGAGATTGCAGAGCTCTGCATCTTAGCTCAGGATGTGTGGTTTTAGGAACAATGCACATGCAAACGCCAGTCTCACTTGCTCTCTGGTTAAACAACGGTTCTATTATGCAGGCCATATAAATAGTGGGAAAGCTAACTAATGATCCATACATGAACAGATTTAAATATGCCTGAAGTAGTACTATATGGGTGAACAACAGCCAGCTCTGTTACAATACTTGTTTTATTTTTTATTTTTTTCTTGGTATTTACATTTTATTTATTTATTATATTTTTTTCATTTTTATTTATTTTTTAAATTTTTGCATATTATGGGGGTACAAGTGTTAAAGGTTACTTATATTGCCCGTGCCCCCCTCCCCCCTCGAGTAAGAGCTTCAAGCATTGTTTTAAACTGACATTCACTGGAATGTAATAATATGTAGCCAAGCTCCATGTATCATAAGACATTTCTAAATGAGGACTATATAGAAGTTGCTAGGTTTTATCAATACCTAAGGAGTTAATTCGTTGGCATCTATCCAATCAACTACAGAGTTAAATTTGTGGTACTTGGAGGTATAGATTATTCACAAATTTCATGATAGCCAGTACTATATAGGGTAAATGGTCCAGAAGAAAGTGGAACCTTGTAACATTAGGACAATTCATCGTCCAGGCAATATATCATGGAAGTGTATAGAAACATGATGTGCTTCCAAGGGCATTGAGGTTTGTTTCTGAAAGAAATAAAGTGTTTATTTCTTTAATAAATTTGAATCATTAAAGTAAACAAGCCAATATCTTCAGACTTACCCAATGTGAAGTACTCTGCCTATAAGAATCCAAAGTGTCTTTCTGACATGCATTAAAAGCAGAATCATTTAGAAGTGACACTGGAGGGTCCAAATTTCTTCTAACTACTAATCCTGGTGGAAGATTAGTAGTTAGTAGGTTAGTCAGCATACGTCTTGCTCTTGACACTGGAAACAAACAAAATCATAGTGATTTTTTTCCCTCTTTAATGTATCGTTGGTATTGAAGGCCAACTCACTGTGCACTACCTTTATATTTTATGTAAATAAGCCCATCAAAGTTAATAAAGCCATGTGTCACATGTGTAGCCGGCAGCAGAGCTACTCAGCAGACCCCAGACACTATCAGCTGGACCGCATCCAATCTGCAGACCTATGACCATGAGACAAGTGTTTGTTGTTTTAAGTCGTTCAGATTTGGGATTATTGCTCTACAGTGTTATTGTGGCAGTAGCTAATTGATATTTGAATCAATTAGTGAAGAAACTTATAGAAAATATTAAATGAGAACAAAATTCACAAAGATGTTTAAATAATTAGATCACAGGAATCACATAGAATAAACAGAAAATTAGGATAACATTGCTAAAAATAATAATTATATTAGACAAAATTTCAAATAGGCATACTGTTCTGTTGCAGGTATCAAGTACACATATAGGAATAACATTTATCAGATGTTGGGCAGATGGGAGGAGGGAGGAGAGGATGGGTATATACATACATGATGAGTGAGGTGCGCACCATCTGGGGGATGGACATTCTTGAAGCTCTGCCTGGAGGAGGAGGGGAGGAAGAGAAACATATGTAAGCTAAACATTTGTACCCCCATAATATGGTGAAATTAAAAAAAAAAGAGGTATATATATATATATATATATATATATATATATATATATAACACAAATAAATTTAGAGGATGATAAAAACAAGATTGTTTTCTAAATTGATTGAATATATGTAAAATTGTCTCAGCCCATCTTTTTTGCTTATATTATTATATAGCTTTGCTGCATTGTCTTCTGAAAATTATTACAGTTAAAGAATTGAAATATCTAGGATAAACAGGTTATATATTTTCCAGGATTTTGAAATATATTGATACGTACTTTCTAGACAGGTTGCCTATTTCATCATTTTCATAACAAAACTGATTGCTACAATCCTTGGAAATATTTGCTAATTTGATACTAAATAAATGATAACTTCCAGTGAAAAAAAAAAAAGAAATGAGACTTTTTAAAACACAAGCCAAGCAAAAGAAACCCTGAGGACCATCAGTGTGGTGAAACCACCAGCAGACATATCTAGCCTGGGTTTTAGCCATTTAAGTTTTTACTAAAATAAGCAAAATAGCTATTCGATTTGTTAGGCTGAGCAGGGAATGAAATTTATCAGTCCATCTTAACAAGGTTGAATCCCATAAAGAATCCCTTCCTCATACATATGTTTAAGTAATAGAAACCACCCCCCAAATACCACGAAAGGATTCAAACAAAATAGGAAGAAAAGAGAGAGGTCATTAATGTTTATGAATGTGTTAACTTAAAAAAACAAACAACAACAACAAAAAATCGAGTAAATACCTAAGAGCGGGGAGTCTTAACTGAAGAATATAAACCTGTTTCTTTTATATCAATAACAGTTTTCATCTCCATAGCCCGAATCTGCTTTGCTAGCTGAGCCATACCATAGCATGACATATCTCATTGTGTCATCTCATTATTTTCAGTGGTTCTGCCAAAATATTAAACCTATATCATAAGCTAAACAAAATGGGTCATGGTTTATTTACCTTTACAATTTTTTTCAAAACTATTGTCCTTTTCAAGAAATTAATTTATTATGAGCTCTAATACTAAGGATTTAATATATTTCTCCTATTTTGCACATTGAGACTACCTGGAGAATCATTCATTCATTTATTCATCCACACACTGATGTTTAGTGAGGGTCTGTAGCATTCACCAAGCAAGTGAGTGAATGAGAAAACAAACAACCAAAAAACACCAGGGATCTTGCTCTCAAAAAAAAAAAAGAGTAAGAATCAATAACAAAAATGAAGAAAGAAATACACAGAGTGAAATTGAATACTATAAAACAACACGGTAAAATTGTAAGGTAGAAGGAAAAAAAAAGATTGTTGTATGATGCAGGGATTGTGAGTCTCACAGTGAGGGACTGTGTTACAGAGGAAACAAATTTTTATATGACCCTTGAAGGAAAATTTTCATATGATTTAGCCGTCTGAAAAGCAGAAAAAAATAATGTACTGTTACAGTACAACATCCAAAATTGTGGAGGTGGAAGTATGTAGCATGTATAGGTAGTCGTGATTAAGGAAATTTTGCCAGAGTGAAGGTTGACAAATAAAAGTGACAAACTGGAAAGCGTGCACACAATAAAAACTAAGATAGTCATTAGATTCAGAGGGCTATTGTTATCTGTAGAACACATCAGAAGAGGCCAATGTCCAGATCTTTATGAGTTTATGAGTCCAAGAGTTCATAAAAACCGGAGAGCTCTAACAGCTAACCCCAAGGCAAATTTCAGCTGAGGATGATGCCTTTTTCAAGCATGCTCTGCTATTCTGAAAATATCCTAGAAAGCAAAACAGAGTAATTCAGTCAGATGATGGGTTAGCTGACTGAATTCCAGAAAAGAGTTAAGAGGTAGACGGCCTAGCATTCTGTGAAGTTGAGCTATTACGACTGTGGAGCATGTGGTAAAGAGAAACTTATCAATTCAAGGGTAAACTTTGCTGAGGTCCTGCCATGTGCCACCTGGGCTCTGTGCTAAGAATATGGGAATGCAGCATTAGGTTAAGCAGGCAGGCAAGCAGGACTGCAGATTGGTGAGGAGAAGTTAGAGTTATGCATGTTTTTTCACACCAAATTGAAGTTGAGTTTTCAAAGTGCATTTCCCAAATGCCTCCTAAGCACATGGACTGTGGTAGATCTCATTGACACAAATGGTAGTAGAATACATATGGTCATTATTTCATTTCTTGGTCTTGCCATTAGGGGACTGTGCTCTGTTGTAGAGTCCCCTACTAAACAAGTGCAAGAGTCCTTATCAATCACACATGCACTTTAGCCACGACAGTCTAAAATGCACTGAATTAATCAGGAAGAAAGTGAAGAAAAATGTCTTGCAAGCCAGATTAAGGAAGAAATCAGACCACAGAGGAAGGAGCTGTGAGTCTGGTAAGGAAAGTGGAGGAATTGGTATAAGGAATGGTGCTGATGGATAATCGAAGCAGCACATGAATCCTGCCCAAGAATCCCTTACATCCACTCACTGGGATGTTCCTTTTATGGGTTGTCCAACTTTATGATGTTGCTGTGCAGGTGACTCAGTAAAACCATCCTGCTGGTGGCAGGACCTCTATATATAGACCTGGGTTTCCATGACAAGTCTCTAGACCAAAAATGGAGGGTTGAGACTTAAAGAAATACAGGATCACAAGCCAAATGAGATAGATACTCTTGGGCACCAAAAGTCTTGGAGAATAGTCAAAGAATCAAAATAAATATAGCATCAGGGAAATTTGGGGCTGAAATCTTGAAATAGTCAATCAGGTCATTTTTAATTCCAGACTAGGGCAGGAATTGTTTCTCAAGACCAAGGGATGTAGAAGGATGGCAGGGCCTAGGAAATTAATGCAGCAATTAATTACAGGGGTGGATGATTACAGAGACAGAAATTATCCACATGATGATGTGCAAGATTAATTAGAAAGGCACACATTAGACACATGGAGATGAGGTAGAAAGGTCTTGGAGCTACTTGGGCAGGATTTCAAGAATGGACCTCAGAATGAGCCTATGACATGGGAAGAAATGGATGGATCCTAAAGGAAAGTATAAAGAAAACCCTGGAAGGAAATAATTAGGGAAGGAATATAGCAAAGATGGCAGAAGAAACACATAGAAATAAGGCTCTTTTTGGTAGCAGTATTAATACTAGCTCTCATTTACTGAATGTCAACTCTGTGACAGACATGGTGGCATGTGTTTTATATTTGATTCGAATTGAAACCTGGATCTTAGTTGAATTTAATAACTGGACTGATATGATAGAGTTAGTAAATGGTGTTAGTTGACATTGTGGTGCTCTGGTCAGACACCCTCAGATGACTTTTATCATTTTGTGCATGTGTAGTACATGTACATGTGCATTATGCTCATGTATGTGTGCATACATGCTTACATGCCCAGTCTCCTCCCATCTTTTGAATGGGTTGATTTTGATAACTAGCACCTGGACACTTTATTCAATAGATATGGTTGTGCAATGGGAGCTACTTACATATGCAGAAAATGGAGATGCCCAATAGATTACAACTCCTCCTAACTACACAGGACAGTAACCATTCCTTGACTCAAGGTGAGACAAATTTTGAGACAGAAATGGTGCTTTAGAGCTCTCTATAGGGCAGCGAGCTGGGGCAAGAGATTTTCCTGAGCTCACAGCTGGAATTGCCTTCTTCCCCTTCCTTCTCTTTTCTCTCTCCCTGCTCCTCTCACTCCCTTTTTTCTAGGAGAAATTCCTCAAAACCATTTGCTCATGAGATGTCAACACAGGATGTGCTTCTCCTGAGTTAGGCCTAAGGAAGTACTGGAGCCAAACTTGAGCCCAGGGTGGGTTCCCCCCAGAATCCCTGCTCCTTATTTGACATAATGTCCATAATGTTGTGGTGAGCATGAAAGGGCTGTTAGTCTTCCAACTCCCCTGACTCACCCTGTGGCAACTCTCTACACGGTGCAAATCCTGCCAGCTGATGGCAAGATGAAGATGCAGGAAAACTGAGGTAGCCAAATGTACAACAAATAATACTAAGGAATCTTAAAAGTCCCCAAATACTGATAGCGAACCCCAGTACTTGCTAGGATACAACAGCTCAGAGTCAGGTGAATTATTAACAGAAATGTTAGGTAAGAATTGGAGACCAATTTTTTTTTGTTGTTCCTCCCTAGAATCTAATGATCTTTATTTGTAGCAAAGTGAGCTCAAAGCATTTGCATGACACTGAAATGGAATAGTAGTGGCATTTGGAAAGTAGGATGCAGTTTCCCAGGAAGTAAGCAATTTCTGATTAATTCCTCTCCAACCTTGATATGTGGAGTTATCGAGTAACTAATGAAAGGCATTGTCTCAATGAATACGGAAAGAATGACAACAAATTCACCAAACTGAGAGAGCCAAGAAGCTTAATAAAAGAAAATGGGTGGCAGCTTCACAAAAGAAGTGAAGGGGTGATATGTACTACCCCACAGGAGCCACGGGACCCTTTTCTGTTTGTGCAAGTTTTATCTTTGGAGGAAAGAAAAAAAGAAAGAAAAATAAGAACACTAAAGTAAAATACTCTGTAGCTCATGTTATATTTTATTACATCACTTGTTTGAAATTATGGTCATTTCTAAAACATTAAAATATGTTTTTTTATTATGTTTTTTATTATTACCTTTACCTTAAATGATCCCCAATGTCTTGTAAGACTTTATTTAATGTATGTTTGTAATCCTTGGTTATTCTTCTGACTAAATGATGGGATCTTTATTTTCTATTGGGAGAAAATGTTGCTGCCTGGTGATGACAAAATGGATCTAAATTCAGGTAGCCAATAATTCTCCCTGAGCCTTAGAGAAGAATATCTCTCACAGAGTCTTTTAGATGTAGCCCATTTATGTAGAAACTGGCCAGATTTTCTTACAAAGTCTATTACCATTTTTCAAGCACTGAAAACCCCCTTCTTAAATTGTCCCTCTGGATTCCTACAGATATCCACTCAAGAATTCTATTATTTAATTAAACTTAAAAATTATGTCTCATACTTTTCATCACAAATAAGGTCTTGCTTGCTCTCCTAGGCAGAATAAAAACAAGATCACACCTGGTACACAGACAGCCAAACTTAAATAACAGGGATCCCAGCTTCTCTAGAAAATAATGTGCTTTGAGAAAACAAACCACACTGCAAAATTTACTGCCTTGTCTTAGGATTCATTCACTGTTTGGATGATCCTTGGGAATGCCTTGTAGCCCAAATCAGGACATTAATTTTTCTTTGACTTTAGTCAGAATATTAAAGATAAGTGATAGAGATAGAACAAAAGCTTGAAGATAAAACATCTAAGATGAAGTCTCCAAGATACATCACCAAGGAATTCTCCATGCAAAGAGCCACTTAAGCCTGGACCCAGGGCCACACCTATGGGTTACAGGTAGAGCTGAAAGGAAGCAGAGGACAGCTGGGTCTTAGCAAGAGAGGGCTGAGCAGACAGGCCCCCTGCAGGGACTTCCACAGCCCACCTTCTTTGAGGACCCCACAACCAAGCTGGCTTCCGTATCACCAAGGGCTGGGGAGTAAGGGATGCAAAGAGTGATGAGATGCAGTGGGGTATATCATCACATCTGGTTGCTGAATGCTGTTGGAGTGGTTCAGACAGATCAGCAGGGAAACAATTAAGGCTTCTCAATAAGTGACCGCATTTCTACCCCATCCCCATCTGAGACAACATATATGAGTCACAGACACATCAGAGATGAAAAGAACTTGATTAAGGGATTGCCTCTAAACAAGTGAAGACAGTTCCATGCCCAGATGGTTGTTCTGTACATATTTTTATTAATGAGAGAAATGACTTGGGTATAATTTTCTGTGTTTGCTTAAAAATAGTGCTTTACCTCTGAGACCTTGCACCAAAGATGCAGTCAGTGTGAGGGGGACTAACAGCGACATCTGTATGTTTCCACCTTGTCTCTCCATGCAGCCAAGCGAGGGGATTAACCCTCTGCTGTCCCTCAGTTCTCCCTTCCAGCAAATGGACATTAAAGACCACAACTCTGGCCGGGCGCTGTGGCTCACGCCTGTAATCCTAGCTCTTGGGAGGCCGAGGCGGGCGGATTGCTCAAGGTCAGGAGTTCAAAACCAGCCTGAGCAAGAGCGAGACCCCGTCTCTACTATAAATAGAAAGAAATTAATTGGCCAACTAATATATATAGAAAAAATTAGCCGGGCATGGTGGCGCATGCCTGTAGTCCCAGCTACCCGGGAGGCTGAGGCAGAAGGATCGCTCGAGCCCAGGAGTTTGAGGTTGCTGTGAGCTAGGCTGACGCCACGGCACTCACTCTAGCCTGGGCAACAAAGCGAGACTCTGTCTCAAAAAAAAAAAAAAAAAAAAAGACCACAACTCTCCACACTGAGTAGTTCGGTGTAGTTTACAGCATATGTTCAGTCATGAGTTAATTCCTCATCCTCCTGGAGTCCCCAGTAGTGCTTCTGTTTTTCTATCCCTCTCCAGGGCTATGGCACACTTTCTAGCTAAGAAAGGACCCCAAACAAACGTAAGATCAGCTGCATCTATCTCAAGACAGTTGACGGCACAGCTGTGCAGGATTGAGGGCTAGAAGCCGATAGCACAGAGGCCATTAACTTTCTTTCCCAAAATCACCTTTCTCATTAGATTTGAAAAATGTGTTTGAGAACAGCAGTTTATGGCAGTTGACTAGATAAAACTTCAGAAAGATAGTACACACAACGAAAGGTGAGACAAATTGCAATGATAAGGTGTGTCAGCAGAGGGCTGGTGCTGCAAGAATATAGTGTCTTTGTATCTATAGCCATTCATTAAGCAAGGTTATGTCAGTGTGGTTGGCATAGAGAAATGAGGACTCCAGTATACTCAGAAGCAGCTGAACATAATCATCATTACCGCGCTGGACTTCTGCCTCCTTCCTCAGACTACTCATTGGCACTGATGCGTTCATTTGGAAAATATATACACCAGAAAAATTATTTTGAAAATAATTATTTTTAGCACTTTAATAAACAATCTAAAACCCGAAAACAACTACTCAGTCCACATTATAAAATTGATTCTGCCTCAGAAAAAATATCTGAATATTAATTCTGAATAAACATGAAAATTCAAAGGTGTCCTATTAGCTTAGGAAACATAGTTATGTTCCCTGAGGGGAATTAAAAAATAAAGACACCTTTTTTTTTAAAAAAAAATCCTGTTTTCCAGTTAAGCTATAGCAATATATTTCCAAATACATCATCAGTTTTTGCAGTGGTATCAGTGTTTAGTTCAATGCCCCAGTTTTTTTTTTTTTTTTTACTAATGAAGCAGAGACAAGTTCCTATTAACATAGGAAATAGCTGTATTACCCACAAAAAGTATCAGGAATAAGACAGACTTTTAACTAAGAGGATTTTCCAATTCGTGTGTGTTATACCTAGAGAATGTTCTAAGCCTCTGCCTATGAACTTTCTCTGGAAATAGAAATCCTATGAGACTATACATGGATAATAGGAATCTGATGTGAAATAATCACGATTTGGAATATTAAAACTCTTAAATATGATTGTGGAAAATCAGAAAGAAACTGCTACACATATCCACAACCCTGTCACTTTTCAGATGCATATATGTATTTTTTGACTTCATTTTTGTCTCTGGAAGACGCTCCCCTCCTTTCTAAGGCTATTTTTTTTTCTTTTTCATTGTCTCCATGCTCTCTCACCTACTCAAGAATGTTGCTCCCACAAATGAACTTCCTCATCTCTCCACTGGATCATTTCATGAGGCCACAAATATATCATATTATCCTCCACCATAAAAATAAACAAATAAAAAATTACCCTGATCCCAAATCTCTCTAAAATTAATGTTCTATTTCTTTGCTCTCTTTGAATGATGTCATAGCCTGCTAGAAAATGGAACCTGCAGCAAATCTTTAGGACTACTGCTCTCAGGGAAGGTGTAATCCAAAGCTATAACTGATTGCCTGGCTGCCTAGAATTTCTCAAGAAGGCCCAAAAGAAACACCATGTCTAAGAACCACCTATCAGAAGGAGAAAGGGAGAAGGATTTATCTATGAGTCCCCTTACATCTCATATCCTGTTTCTCACTGGCTAAGATTGTTCCTGCCGAACATTAATAATGTCATCCTTTTGTGTTATGTCACCAGGACCTTTGGGAAGACACCAGGGAATCATCCATCAGGCCTTGAGATGTGGGACTTCATCTGAATCCTAAAGCAGTGGTGGGATTCTGGGTCTTTAGAAGTCTATTTAGTTAGGGTCAGAGTGGCAGCATCACCTCAGCCCCCCCTGCATAAGGAGTGAAGAAAACTTTGCCTACAAATGGCACTTATCCTGGTAGAAGACCCAATGGCCTGGACACATGGTAAATGAGCCAAGAGATTGTCACCACAGTGGTGGTAGCAGTTAAAGGATCTCTAAGATCAACCCGCCTGCCAATAACATGCAGTGAACAGAAAAGTGTGCATAAATTGTGCCTGATTTTTTAAAAAATCTGCTCAATAGCAAAAAACTTATGTGACCCAATTAACAAATGGGCAAAGAAGCTGAACAGACATTTTTGCAAACACATACAAATGCCTAAGTATTTAGGCATTATATATAAAAAAAGTATTATATAAAAAAGTTCAGCATCACTAATCATCAGGAAAATGCAAATTAAAACCATAATGAGATATAATCTCACACATGTTACAATGGCTCTTATCAA
Organism: Microcebus murinus; assembly: GCF_040939455.1. Lineage (NCBI taxonomy): Eukaryota > Metazoa > Chordata > Mammalia > Primates > Cheirogaleidae > Microcebus > Microcebus murinus. Next base: position 13,249,145 of record NC_134116.1, read on the forward strand.
GAAGACAAGAGATAACCAATGTTGGAAAGAATGTGGAAAAAAAAAAAAAAACCCTTTGTACAATGTTGATGGGAATGTAACTTAGTCCAGACGTTATGGCAAACAGAATGGAGGTTCCTCAAAAAATTAAAAATAGAAAAAACATGTCATCCAGCAATCTTGCTTCTAGGTCTATATCCAAGGGAAATTAAATCAGTATCTTCAAGGTATTTCTGCACTCCCATGTTCATCGCAGCATTATTTACACTAGCCAAGATGTGAAAACAATCTAAGGGTCCACTGATGGATGAATGAATAAAGAGCATGTTGAACGTATAACCTGGAAGGCATTATTTTTAGTGAGATAAGCCAGACATAAAAGGACATCTGCTGTATGTGGCATCTAAAACAGTCAAACTCACAGAAACAGAGATAGAAAGGTGGTTACCAGCGGGCAGGCACTGGGGTGGGTAGAGGATGGGGAAATGTTGGTCAAAGATAGTTACCAACTTCCACCTGTAAGAGGAATAAGTTCTGGGGCTCTAATGTACAGCATGGTAATGAAAGTTAGTAATATTGTGTTGTATACTTGGAATTTGCTACAAGAGTAGAGCTTATGTTTTCCTGCGGACATTTAACTATGTCAGGAGATGGATGTGTTAATCAGCTTGGCTGTGGTAACCATTTTACAGTGTGTGTGTGTATGTGTATGTATGTATGAAATCATATTGTATACCTTAAATATATATGGGTTTTATTTATCAATTATATCTCAAAGCTGGAAAATGAATGAACAAATAAATGAAATGAATGGAAAAAAGTGTCTGTACTCATTCAATTCCACCACTCCAACAAAGCTACTTTTATCAATAATATTCAAAATGCCAACTCAAATGGTCAAGTGCCTGTCTTCCTCCTTTTTGGACTCTCAGCTCTGTCTTGTACAAAGGCTTGCTCCTTCATCCTGGGAACACTTTTTGCCTTCCAAAAGACCATATTCTCCTCATTTTTCTTCTTTTTGGTTTCTTACTCTTTCTAGTGTCTATCTGGCTAAGATATCAGAAATATCTCTTCTGATATTTTTTTTTTTTTTTTTTTTTTTTTTGAGACAGAGTCTCACTTTGTTGCCCAGGCTAGAGTGAGTGCCGTGGCGTCAGCCTGGCTCACAGCAACCTCAATCTCCTGGGCTCAGCGATCCTACTGCCTCAGCCTCCCGAGTAGCTAGGACTACAGGCATGCGCCACCATGCCCGGCTAATGTTTTGTATATATATATATTTTAGTTGGTCAATTAATTTCTTTCTATTTTTGGTAGAGACGGGGTCTCGCTCAGGCTGGTTTCGAACTCCTGACCTTGAGCGATCCGCCCGCCTCAGCCTCCCAAAGTGCTAGGATTACAGGCGTGAGCCACCGCGCCCGGCTTCTTCTGATATTTTTTAATATTCAAGTACTGATGCTTAATCCTTGGACATTTTCTCCTTTCTCCTGACCCATTCATTAGCAGTAAATAGCATTTTAGGCTGAAAATGCCCCATCTGGCCGCTCTGATTTCAACCTCACCCCTGGACTCACTACATATGTGTTCAAATGCGCCTCTGCATTTCCTCTTCACACTCTTCAGGTCTTAACTCAAATAAATAAACGGATAAGCTTATGGAAAGGAAATCCTGAATAACAAATAGAAAAGATTCATAACTTCCATGGTAATCAGGAAGATACAAATTCAATCCCCCGTGATTTACCATGTCACAACCTTTACAATGGCGGACAATTTTTTAAAAATGAAGTTTTAAAATATATAAATTTAAAAATATATAAATATATTTTTAAATATATAAATATATATTTATATATATTATATATATCCATTTATCCATATAAGATGGATATATATATATCCATCTTATATCCATTTTAAAATATATAAATATATATATATATAAAGGGATGATGATGATATATATATATAAAGGGATTATATATATATATATATATATATATATATATATATATATATACACACACACACATAAAGGGATGATGAGGAGGTGGGGAATATGAAGTCCAAAGAGGCTTTTCATCCTTAACACTTGGGAGAACAATCAAGGGATGCCCAGTAAACAGAAAACACACATACCCTATGGGTAATCATGTGTGTACCCCAGAGAAGTGTTCCCACAGGAAGGATATATTGAGTGACTGTGAGTAACTTGTATCCACAAATTTGAATGTCTTCTTAAAGTGACAAGTAGGCTCATTGCAAAATCAGTTGCTATAGTAAAATGTAGAAACAATCTAATTTGATATTAATAGTGAAATACATTTTGATATATTTATGCCATAAAATATAAATAACTAAAGTAAATCTCAGGAATGTAATGATAAGCCAAGAAACCAAGTTGGAGAATATGTACATTTCTTAATTTACTTTGGATGGTCATATACATTTATAGCCAAATAATAAATTGGCCTGGAAAGAAATGTACCATATTTAAGGGAGTCTTAACTTTGTGTATTAAAGGAGAGAAATAAATCCAAGTAGACAATAAATAAAAATCTAACTGTATCTACAACATTTTACATAAATAAAAATAATCTTTAAAGAATAAACATCACCTTGCTTTAAAAAGCATTTAAAAAACTATGTAACTAGAAAGAAACTAATATGTATCAGTGAACTACCATATGCCAATTTTCTGATTCAGAACCAGAATGTCTGAGTTTAATTCCTGACTTTGCCACTTACTAGATGTATTACTTAGGATAAGTGAATTAATTATTTTTTAATGAGTCTGTCTGTCTGTAAAATAAGGATAGCAATAGTTCCTACAACTTAGCATTGTTGTGATACTGTAATTAGATGATTTGTTCATGTGTTTCATATAGTTCCTGTCATTGACAAAAGTTCCATGAATATCTCTGTTAGGCTATAAACACAGCCAGTCTGCTGCCAAACCCTCAGCATGCTTGCGGAAAGAGAAAAAAAGATTGAAAAAAGATAATAATTAGGACACACCTTTTGTTTATTCCAACCTGTATATATACCCATTGTAGATGAGATCATTAGCAAAAGGAGCTAAAGCCCATTCTTGATTAATTAGCACAAGGCCTTAAGCAGAGGTCAAGCTCAGTGAGCTGTTTTCCATCCACTGACACATAAGATCATGCCCGTAAGTCTAAGCAAATTAAAAGAAAATATTCCATCATGTATTTTTACAAAATATGAACATAAAAGGTTAAAATATGATTGAAAAACTATTTATTAATGCAGCTATATTGTTGCATAGCCTGAATTACACTGACACTGAGATGAATGATCCAACTGGAATCACCTGTCAGTTTCATCATGAGGATTATATATTTACCAGTTGGGGGAATTCCAAACAAAGACTCTGTACATTTGCAACACTCAATTTGTTGAATTTGAGTCTGTTTCCCAAATTTATACTAAATTTTTTGTCTGCATATTTGAAAATACAGCAGAATCGAAGGTGAAGGAAGAGATAGGGAAGATTTTTGCAAGAATAATTTAACCTAGGAAGACGGTTGTCTGCCTGGCCTAGTTACCGGGTTTCTGCTGAGGCGGCATTCCTTGGAGTGCTCACCCTTGCAAACACATGCTTTTGTATTTATTCCCTAGGTTTTTCTTATTTCAACTTTTACATGGTTTCCTTCTGTAATTCCTCAGGGGCCACCTGGCCTCCTTTTCAGACTAACTGCTTGGGTCGCTACTGAGGGCTAGCTGGGAGCCACCTGCACACAGCTCCCTCCCTCCGAACATCATAAAATGGCTGCAGGGCCTGCAAAGCAATAAAACACAGCCGCTAGTGGATGCAGGATCCTTACTCTCTCTGTTTCACTACTGCAGTCTGAGTGAGTGAAAATACTCAAACCTCTTTGCCATGTTTTTCTTTATTCTTTTTGATAAAACCAGGGAAGTGTAGGAGAGATTTGTCCAAGAGAGATTTAAACTGTCACAGACACAGCAAAATTTCAGAAACAAACTCATTTTGATTTTACAATGAAATGCATTTAGGCTGCTTTCTTCATCTTTATATATACCAACATCAAAAGGAATTAAAAACAGAGTAGAAACTGGTTGAATGTCAGACATTTATACCTATGTACTTACTACTGTGAAACAACCCATGAAGATTATTTTTAAAAACATCTCCACAGATGTGATTGTTTTAAGTTATACATTTGGAGCCAACAAATTTTGCTATGGGACATCTTATTTGTGTGTTGTCATTTGAAGACATAAATAAAACACATGTATGGAATAAAAAGACTAGACTGCCTTCATCTCCAAATATGTATTAGAAAATGTATAGAAGAATGTTTTATGTTCAAGGAAAAATAAAGCATAATTCCAGAAGGTTACCTGATTATTTCAGAAAGTCAATTCATGATCTGTAAAATAAAGTACCATTGTAAAGAACAAAGGCAGGAACATGATTATTAGAAATCATACTGTATGAATAGAAAAGTGAATCCTCTAATAACGAATGATTTTGAATCATGTTTGATATATGGTTGGGTAGAAATTAACATACAATCATGTAGAGACATATAGAGGCCAAGTTTGATTACATTCCATTTTAAAGTAAATCTCATGGAAACGAATACTTTATTTTAGTCATTCATTTTTTAAAATATTTTTTAAAGTTTGTAATCTATTACTTTATCACTGGCATACTAACATTATTGCCTTTAGGTTGGAAAATTGTTTACATAAAATGGAAGAATTTATTTTAAATGTTTGCTATATTTTCATAATATTTTGATATACAAAATTCAACACAGTAGACTGAAACTGTATATTCTTACATTTATAAAATGTATTTCAGTGTTTCATAACTTAGCAAGATAGAAATAAATATAGTTGAGGGTGTTATCTTTGATTATGTTAATCTAGTATTTACAATGATGATATGCAAAATGTATAGCATTCTCCAATTACTTCAGCCCTTCATTATATGAATATTTATTGTGCCTTGTCTATACATGACATTTTGTCCTCGGCACTGGGAAACAGTAGTGAAAAAAACAAAGGGAAAACCTCCTCTGCCTTCACACAGTTTATAAGCAAGTAGAAAGAATAAACAAGTGTGTGTGTCTGTGTGTGTGGGTGTGTGTATGTGTACCTAAAGATTTTTATATTGCAGACAGTAATAAGGACAAAGGAGTAAATAAAGTAGGAAGGCAGGGGCACAAACAGTCAGCATTGCAAGTTAGATAGGGTGGCCAAGATAGCCAAGACCAATAAGAAGATGACTTTTGAATAAACCTACAGAAAGTGAAGACACACACCATGTCGACAACTGTGGTTTCCATGAGAAGTGACTACTGAGGGGATTCTTGCATCTGAGGCTCATCCAAGAAGCCAGTATGCCCTAGTGCCCAAGGGGGATGGTAGAGAGAAGAGAAAGTAGGACAGGTAATGAGGCACTACATCATATAGGATTTAAAGTCACAAGATTCTACTTTTTACTCTGAGTGCAATGAGACACGTTAAAAATATTTGAGTGAGGAGTAACACTTTAGCGAATCTCTGTGGCTGCTTTTTGAGAAGATATTGCGAGGGGATATCGCAGAAGCAAGGAGCCTTATTTCATCTTTTTGAAGACAACCTTTAATCCTTCACTTGGTTCGCACGGGTTGGTGTCTGTTATCTCAACGTCCTTGCTGGTGTCTGGGGTGTGAGTGTTCACTGGTTTAGCTCTCGAGATGTGTACCCGGCTGTCGATTCCCTTTAGTTTGACTTGTGTGGGGGTAGACGACAAGACCTGGTAGGGCCCTTCCACGTGGGCTCTAACTGATTGGTAGGTCCTTTTTCTTTCCAATCTTTAAGAATGACCCAGTCCCCCTGCTGTATGGGGGATGTGATTTTCCCTTCCTGTGGAGCAGGCAAGACTTGTTGGCCATAGTCCAACAATGCCTGTTGTACTTTCCCCAGATCTATGATGTGTTTTAGAATAAAATTAGCCTCAACACATTCCCTAATCACTTATACTTGGAATGGTTGGCCATACACGATTTCAAAAGGACTGAATTTTAATGTCCCTATGGGAAAGACAAAGATCTGCATCAAAGCAATGGGAAGATTTTGTACCCAGCCTATCTTATTATCCTGACACAACTTATCCTGGGTCCTTTTTAGAGTCTGGTTGGTGCTTTCGACGTTGCCAGACACCTGAGACCCCCCAGGAGGTGTGTGATTGGTAATCTACTCCCAAGGCAGCTGTCAGTTCCTGTGTTATTTTGGATGTGAGGGCTGATTCATTGCCACTCTGAAGGTTCAAGAGAAGACCAAAGTGAGGTATGCTGTCTCTTAACAATGTTTTACATACCTCTGTGGAGCTTTCTGTACAGGCTGGTTATGCCTTAACTTATCCTGAGAAGGCGTCTACCATTAGCAAAAGATATTTGTAACCTCTGCATCAGGTGAGCTCCCCCTTGTGGATTAGTTTTCATACACAAGTAGCATGAAGCAGTGACTTATATGACCGATTTGTCTAAGCCTTGGATAATCACCATATTTCTTAAAACGATCTTTAAAGATTTGGCTCCAGCACGGAAGATTTGATGAGAAGAGAACAGACTAGACCAAGAGTAGCTTACCCATTGGACCAGGTGTCCCCATGTCTGGCAGGTTGGGCTCAGAGATTGTTTAGTTAGACCGTGCCCCAAACCTCTATTCCCACTGCCCATAGAACCATGTGCCCCTTGTCCTGAGGTGTGGGCTGCCACCCATTCAGGCATCCTTCTCCTGGGCAGCACTTTACCATGGGGACACCAAGTCCTGTCTGGTCATAGGGGCCCTCCGTTGCCTCCGGACACCCTGTGACAACTCCACCCCTAGACGGTGACAACGGCAGGTGTCTGTCTACCCTGAGTTCCCTATGTCTGAAACAGCATGGGATGTCATGGAACACAGTCCTAGAAAACTAAGTTTTAGTTAGAAATAGAAAGGCGACAGAAGAACACTTAGGTTACTATGGGGGCCACACGATAGTCAGGCAGTTTTCCAGTCAGGGTATCCCTCCAACAGCCCCCCTATTTCCTCAGCCTGATGACAAAGCACTCTGCACAGAGAGCAGGCAGCCCACTGAGGGTGAGGGGAATCCCGTGAGACCTGGACTGGCGTGTAGCGGAAATGGATTTTTCACAATGCTGTCTGCTGAGTTCTAGTTTCTTAACAAGAAGAACAGGATCCGGGGTCTGCACTGTATTTGCACCACTCGCCTTGTCTCACCAGACTTGGCAAAGCAAGGAGACAAGAAGACCATGTGACTAGACAACCTCCAGTAAACACACGCTCCATCATCTTAGCTTCAAAAAGAGAAACTCTTGGGTTTCAGCACCAAATGTCAGGTCTGGCCTCTTGGAGGGATGTTGTCCTGGTTCTTTGGCTCCTTGTTGGGAAGAATCACAAGTAAGCCAGTATGACGGAGTGATCGCAGACAGGAAGCAGTTCCACACAAACAGCTTTTATTGCAGAAAAGACAGAAGCTGTACAAAGAGAATGCATCCCAGAGAAAGGAACAGGTCAGTCTCAAGTGGAGAAAAATATTAAGGACTCCCACGTGGTTTCCTTTTATTAGCTTGGTCTTGGGGAGAGCTTATGGGGGCATGAGATGTTACCAGATTATTGATCTACATGATTGACAGGTGTTCTGCATTTTCCTGCAGTCCATTCCCCCAATGGGTTCCTGACTTCTCCACCTCTGGGAACCTCTCTGCTGCCCCCTATCTGCCACCTGCAGTTTTTGTCCCTGCCTTGCATTTCCTAAATGAACAAGTGTGAAGCATATACACTTGTTTGACCTAAAAATCAGTTTTCCCTGAGCTAAAAGAGGAAGCTATCTCAGCTTTCAGGATAGTTTATTCATCTGCCAATACTACTTGGTTTTGCTGCATAAGTTTCAAATTCAGAATGTATTGTCCACCATTTCCCACTACACAAGACAAAAATAGACTATAACAATGTGCTTTGACTGTTCTGATAGATGAATACAATGTAAAAAATTCATTTGGTGTGGTTGAAAATGCTCGGACTATTTTTTTGTCTTTTGATATTTCTTACATTGTAAATGTTATTAATTTAACAATTAATATGTTATATGATACATTTAACATATAATAAATAATCGAGAGTGTATTTAATATTAACTATCTGGAAGAAAATAATGGAATTTTTAATTATTATGATAACTTTAACTCATCAACTTGGTTTAATTTGACTGTTCTTTATTATATTAGCATGGAGAGAATAAAACAAAAATGACAATATTAAAATTCACTGTTAAATTTAGGACCTACAGAAGTCACACCAAACTCAGTTAACAATATGAATACTTTCATGGATATTTAGGTAGGTAAATAGGACCCAAATTACTATATCTTACATTAAAATACAACATTTGAGAAATTTATATAGATGAGTTTTTGAAATATTTTGTTCATAATAAGTGGTATTGTATTAAATAATATGGCCTCTAGATGCACAATCATTTGCTTATTCAGATTGTCTGAAGTTCAGACCTTAACTGACTGAGAGCTAATTATAATAATCTGCTTTGGGATAATAATGTTGAGTGACACCCAGAAGCCCCAGCTGGAATACAACAGTGGCAATATACTTAAGGTCAGTGGATTTGTAAAGCACATGCCAGCTGTGCTCTAGAGCCCACTCTGGCTGCCTATTTATTTCTAAATACAACTCAGAGTGTTGACATTTTGATTTATAATGATGTCAAAGTCCTAAATGCTTCTCTAGTAAGTGCCCACCCAGGCAAATAAATTTTCTGGTGGGTCCTTTTGAAGTTGAGTTACTTTCTAATCAGTCTTTGGATAAAGATCTAGTCTACAACAGTTATCTCTAACGTCAAAAATTGCTCATAGTTAAATTCTGACATTTCTTTAGCTTGAGTTTTTTCAATGACTCAACTGGACTTTGAGGTTAGCTTAGAACAGAACCGTAACTCTGTGTGACTCAATCTGTGTATTGAAATGGGTTCTGAGTGAATAAGGCAGGAAAGTTTTCTCTTTGAGTAAACACATTCTCCTTTGGAAACTATTTTTTACAACATACTCAAGAAATTGACCTACCACTTGAACCATAAATTAAAAAAAGTTTTTGAAAACAGAAGACCCAGTCAGGTACTATTGCCAACTCACTGTTAGTTGTCTAAGTAATTACCAAGATCATCCAAGCTATTTGTTTTACCTTTGTCTTATAGTCTTCATTATAACTTCTTTGGTTTATAAATATATTAACTTAGACAAAATCAAGAAATATGAAGAGATTATAAAAACATATTCACTAGTTTGAGCAATTAATACATTCCAATTGCTTCCATTTAATGTCTTAATATTACTGAATATTAATTAGGTGTTTATAAGGCAACAGGAGATGTGCAAATTACTCAACTCATATCATCTATTTTAATCCTAACAAAAATGCCTATAAGGGTACTATATAATAGTACCTATGAGTTACTATTACAGGTCATTTACTGCTGAAGAAATTTAAACTTAGAAAGGTTAGATAATTTCACAATGGATTGTTTCTCAGCTAAAATATGGAAGAATCAAGATGTAACCTTAGGCCCCCTGACTACAGACTTTGACTGATACATTGCATTTGCTCCATTTAAAATGTTACAGATTTTCTATCCATTGATCATATGTTCTTCTTTAACTGGAATGCAGTCACTGCCCCATTTTTATCCTTTGATGCCTAATTCTGTTTTAAAGTCCAATTAAAAGAAATATACTGATAATTTGTATAGTGGACAAGCATTGGCTATTTTTGTTTTAGCAACTCTTGAATTATTTTTACAAATTTTTCACCAACATAATGACTATCTATATTTTTTCTTCCTTTTTTCACCATTAGACAAGATTCTCCAGCCTCCTCGTATCTTGTTAGGACTATTCCTCACCAATGGAATGAGGTGGGCATGGTGGTTGCCTCTTCCAGGCCTGATCTCTAGAAATTTCCTGCCTAGACATTTCTGTACTCTCTTCATCTCGTGGCTGGAAGCACAGAATCCAGTGAAGGGCACCAAGACCTCCCTAAATGATGGAACTAGTCTATATCTTTAGTGTATCACATCCTAACTGGGAACATGTATAATGGGTTCTGCACTGGTTTGTTATCACACTTTTCTGACTCAAACCCATGATCTTTATTTGTTTTAATAGATGGTGTGATATATCCTGCCTTAAATCACCTTTTAACCTTGGTTAATCATTTTCAGTCCACAATGTACATTCACAGACAATACTAAACATTTTAACAGTCATACGGCATGGGTATCATTAGTTGCTGTTATGGGCTGTTATTACACCAAAATTTATATCTTGAAATCCTAATCCCCAGTTCCTTAGAATGTGACTGTATTTGAAGATAGGGTCTTTACAGAGGAAATTAAGTTAAAATGAGGGTTTTAGAATGGACCTTAATCCAGTAAGACTGGTGTCCTTATAGAAAGAGGAAATTTTATATCCCTTTTTGCTATTCCAGCCATGAATATTTTAAAGGAAACTATGCTATTAGTGGTATGATTACAATGCCAGCTAGCAGCTACTATGACAAACATAAATTTAAAGTACTATTCTTTCTACCTTTATAGTGGGATATTATTAAACAAATGGAATGTATAAGTAAATCAAGGTAAGTAGTCAAAGAAATACAACAGACACAAACAGAAGGAAGACACATGAAAACACAGAGAGAAGTAGGTGGTTGTATACAAGCCAAGAAGAAAGGATTAAGAAGAAACCAACCCTGCTGACATACTGATCTCAAACTTGATCTCAAACTTGATGGTAATATGTAGCAGTACCAAGAGTCAAACTTAGTTCTTGAGATGCCAAACACAATCTCTTTGTATTTTCTCTGCCCTTTACCACAAAGCTTTTAGTTTGATAATTTCACCTGATTCTTATAATGCTTATTATTTGTACTGTTAATTTAGAATGTTTATATTGCCATAGGTGTTTATTTTGTATTAGTTCTTCACTATATTTTAAGCTCATAAGGGGCAATGACTATATCTCCAAATTTATATATCCCTTAGTGCATTTGAAACAATGCCTTAAAGTTAAGAAGGAGTCAAGCTTATACTTTGAAATATAATTTTGAGTTGTGAATACTTATATTGAGAGAGTAAAAAAACCAATGTTATATGTTATCCATGTCACAATACATGTAGGCAACGTATCAAGATATTTTCATGTAGTTTGGTTATAAAAATTTTTGTCAAATGTGCATTTCTTGGATTTTTAAAATGATTTTTCTTTTCTTTTTTTTTATTTTTTTAGCAAAGATTTTCCTTTGCTGAGATTTTAAGTTCCATATATAGACTGAGTCCACACTGTGTTTTACAACTTACACTTAACCTTATAAATAACACTTTGTATATTTTTAATAATTCAGGAATTTTCATTATGTAGATATTAGAATAGCCACATATGTAAACACAAACTTCACATTCACCCCTTGTTTCTGTATGTGGGATATAAAAAGCTCTCTTCAAATATTTCTTTGACTACTTACCTTTATTTACTTATACATTCCATTTGTTTGATAATATCCCACTATAAAGGTTGGAAGAATAGTTCTTTAAATTTATGTTTGTCATGATAACTACTAGCTGGCATTGTAATCATACCACTAATAGTATAGTTTCCTTTAAAACATTCAAGGCTGGAATAGCAAAAAGGGATATAAAATAACATTGCACTAAAACAAATTAATAAAAAATAATAGATTTATAAAGCCTAACATTCCTCTTTGACACTTTTGAAACATTATTAGCTTGTAAGACATAAAAAAAATTAGACAAAAATATATGCATGCTGAAATAAATTAGATTTCAAAAGCATCATTTTTAATAAAGGCTTTTAACTGCCTCAGTCTGGAAATAGTCTGCAATCTGGTTGATAAATATGCGGCAAATGACAAATTAATATGTGTTGGCCCTCATCAACATCGGAGACAAATGTTATTATAATGTTTTGGACTCTGCTCAGTTTTGTCTGTCTGGGGAAGGCTGTACAAGTGGTAGCGAGTCTGCAATTCGGAGGGATGAAGCTGCCCTCTATGTGAAAACAGTGTGCGCTGCACCACACAATAAAAAGGAAAAGGTTAAAAGATTTAGAGGAAAACAAATTTATTAATCTGTGAAATTCATTAAAACTCTTATATATAAAAAAATGGACTATGGGACTGAGGTCCCCACAAGACCTGTAAAATCTCAGTGGAATAAGCAACTGCTTTCCCAATGGATTATGTTTCCAAAATTTAATTACTTGCCACAATTTATCTCTCTTTAAATTTGACATCTATAACCTTTGAAAATGTAATAAAACCATATTTTTAGAAAATATAAAATAATTTATTTAATTAGAATCATTTTACACATTTGTAATATTTTAGTTTATAAAAACATAATAAACCATTTTTTTCTTATGCTCAGAATACTTCTATAAAATAAATATTTTTATGAGTTTCGTAAGATCCACTCCAAAGAGAGCAATAACAGGGCAATCGCGACAGATCATGTAACTTCAAGAGTCTAGAAATATAAATAATTCTTAAGTTGTTAATATTAAGTACTATTATTTATGGCTTTTATTGTTTATCTTTTTGGTTCCCTCTCCCATATTTACATTGTTAAAAATGATTGCTACCACTTCACATGGAAAGACATTATATTAGCTAATTACTGTGGAGTTACAAATAATTATATTTTAGTCTCAGATTTTTCCATTAATATATATTATCTTGGAAGAATGAAAAATTTAATAATATTAACTCACAGACTTCTTCCAAAGATTCAATAAAACATACATGTAAGACACTTAATGCAGTTAAAGACACATACATAGTAAATGATTAATAAATAGGGAGTATTCTTATTATTACTATTGTTGTAAGTTTCTGTCCTGATTTGGAGCACATCATAATAATGGCAATCTTTTCCACTACAATGGTCTTGCTTGCCCTCCACCCTAGCAGGTCAAAGCAATAGTGGTCAGAATATTGGGCCACACTGTGAAATTGTGTTTGACACCTACTATATTCAATTCTGATTTCCACCTAGTATGGGATCACTACTACATTTGTCTTCAGATCTGCCTTCTCCCTTTCTGTTTAAAAATTGCTCTGGGAGCTTGGGAATTGAGTTTGTTCAGGGTTAGAGAAAGCCTAAAGCTAGTAATATTCTACAAGCACATTGCTGTGTGTAAATACCATTACAACAAATATTAAAACGCTCCCCATATAACAAAGATTTCCAAATTCTTGCCAATGGCACTTTTGGTATAAGATATGGTCAATACGACTAACTTTTAGCACACAAAAATAATTTGGGGGATTATGGAAGTATTTGGTTATTATATTTAATATAAGTATATGATCTGTGATCCATCTCAGAGTTGAGTGACCATTACATTTTTATTGATCACCTACTTTGAACTTTTGTACAAAATGTTCACCATGTAAAACATTTTATAGAGTAAGAGAAGGAATGATAGTGCCCACAATGATTTTTAATTATACAGCTACACCATAGATTAGAACGAAATTACAAATTTTCAAAATTTCTATAGTCTGAGAAGATTAATAGATGCTGATAAATGCCCTAGTGTGCAGAACCGTAAGAAGACAAAAGGGATGAAAAATTTTTCAGTCTGATATAGTAAAAAAAAAAGCCATAAGCTAGCACACTGGAGTTTTACACCTGAATCTGCTACATAACCTTTGGCAAATAATTTTACTTATTTGTGACTCCAGAGCTTTATGTGTAAAGTAAGAATTTACCTTAGTCTCCAAGTTTTCTCCCACTTCTCTAAAACTAAAGTCCTACTATTTTTTGATAAAAAGAAGCTTACATTTAACTTGGCCATCATCTATCTATGGTGGCCCCAAATCAGAGCAGGTGGACAGGAAGTTTCTCCTGAGGCATAAACATTTCAACTAACATACAAGGTAGCTGAATTTTACTCTAATACCTCTCAATATTATCTGTGTAAATTCAAACAAACCGTATGATCTTTCTCTCTTAATGTAAGAAAAGAGTTAGTAATGTCTCCCATTATCCTTTATATTTTACATTTGAGAATGAGTCATTGAAAGCTTGATTCACAGTAGGTTAATAACAGCATCTTTGTAGATACGATTGTAACTGTCATGCTTATATGCTTTGAGGAAGCATAAATATAATGTAGGCTTTAATGACACTTTACTTTTATTCACCGAGTAATTTAGGAACCAGGAAGAATCTGAGTATTTTTATAAAGTGAAAAAAATGAGTGAAACCAACATTTTTAATCAACCTACTAGGATTTGCCCATTCCATTAGAGTGAAGGTTGGGAAGGAAAGAGGAAATGACCTAACATTTACCGAGGACCTTCTTCCCTATGCCAGACGTTAGGTTGTACTTAGTATTTTATCATGTTGTAAATGAGGAATTTGAGAATGAGGAGGTTATGTCATACATCCAGAGTCAAACAACTAGTGTACTGTACAACAGGGATCTGAGTCTGTATAACTAAGTCACCGACATTTGTGCTCTTTTTACTCTGAAGTACTAGCCTAAAAGTCATCACCTTGGAATGCTCTAAATTTGTTCCAATAATTAAGCTACTTAATGTCAAAAATTCTCTGGAACTTTCTTTTTCAAATTCCCTTTACATTAAGTCATTGCACCCCCCCACACCACCACACACACACATTCACATATGCACAAACTCAATCAAATTATGCCCATTACCATAGTAATATCTGGGATAAAGACTTATTCTACAACAACAATTTTTTTATTTTCCTTTGAGTGGCTCAACATTAACATTATGTCTTCCTTGTAGAACCTATCTGAACAATATTTATTCCACAGTAGCAAGGGGATGGGTTTTAATAGTAGAAATAGCAAAGGGGAACATATGAAGGAAGAACAAGTATTTCCCATTTTGCAAGGCTAGATCAAAGTACATTGGTCCTTCATACTTGAGAACACATCCCCTGAGTGGGATTTAAATTGAACTTATTAATACATTGCATCTTTGAACTCATTCTATATTAAGGAAAACTAAACTATTTTCAACATGTTAATACATGCCATTGCTGTCTAAGGTTGGTTTTAACTAGTCTTATATATATATATATATGTATATATATATATATATATATATATATACATATATATACATATATATATATGAAATTTATGGTTACCATATCCTTTATGTACAATATGAAGTAATTTTATGTATTGCAGGAAGAAATAACATTTAAAAAGCCAAGAAAAAAGAAACTTTTAAAAAGGTAGTGATTACAAATAATTTTATATAACTTTGAGAAAGATCTAATGAATAATAACAAGGTAACAAGGTAGGAAAGCAGTTGCTTTCTTTCATAAACTTCATCTCTACTCGAAATAAAAAATGTCATTATTTTAAATTAAAGAAAAGCTTTTTAAAATTAGTTCGAAAAAAGTGTACAGAGATCAAGTCAAGTAAAGGCCTTAACAATTTCAGTGAAGATAAACTGGAGCTTCAAATAGAAATTCAAGTGGAATAAAAGCACACATAATTGTCCTTGGCAATATTAACTGAACAAAATTATATTAAAATTTATGCAGCAAAAAGCAGACACTACTGCATACAACAAAAATAGAGATTTTAGTAATTAAGAAATATAGAGAGGATAGCAGTAGAATTTAAAAACAAAACAAAATAAAATATTCCTTGTTTGTGGAAAAGATGTGGTGCCTAAATTTTAGCCTGGTATAATTGGTGCCATTTAACAATTATTTTAATTTAAAAATCACAAAATCATCAATAATTGAGGAAAGTTTGCTGTAAGAGGGGAATCTTTGCTCTAAGTTAAAGAAAAGATGAGAGCATTTTAGCAAAAATTAAAGAACAAATTACTATTAAACAAAACCTTTTTAGAATAGGAGAAATGTATTAAAATAGGTGTTCTTTAAAGTGTATCATTTACTTTTCTTAGGAAATCCAATGTACATGGATCATTGGTGGCTTTAGCATCCATTGACTAATTCATTCTTTTACCATGATTTGAAAATTCAGCCTTTTTATATAAGTGTCAGTATTTTTGTAAGTCTTACATGGAATCTATATTCTCTTTCACTGGCCTAGGAAAACACCAAATAATCATTATTTAATTATTCATTTTATATTACATTTCGATATCTCTCCTAAGTTATACAAACTTCTTTGTTACTTTTAAAGGTTATCCCTTTTTATACATATTATTGTTATATAAAATAAGCACTTCAAATTTATGAAAAAAGTCTACATTTCACTTAGGCTGATTTCAAATTGAATTTATAGATTAACTTGACAACTTTCATCTCTATAATATTTTGTCACACCATCCATTAAAACAATATAGTTTCTACTTATGTAGGGCTTCCCTAATGTCCTTCAGTAAAGTTTCATTGATTTTTAACATGATGTCTTTGAATCTTTCTTTGTTAGGATTATTTCCATTTTGTTTATATTTTTTCTTGCTGTTGTAAATCAATGCATTTAATTTTCCATTCAGTTATTAGTGAAAAAATAGGTAGTATTATGGCAGTCTTGTACAAACCAACATTTTTATTTCCATTTTTAGTCCTAAGAATTTGATAACCTTTAGTCTGATTTTTTGGGTTAAGTATTTTTCTTTAAGCCTTATAATACTATATAATGCTTATATGTTTTCATTCTATTTCTTATTTTATGAACTAAAATAGTTCTAAAAAAACAATGACTAGCCTTGGCAGTAGTAGACGTAGCTGTATTTCTATCTACATAGAGATATGTGTGTATACATATATATAATTTTAATTAGAATACCATCAAAATAATGCATTTACTGCCTGTTTCCAATAGTTAACTTATGTATAATTATATTAGCTTTATTCCATTGCTCAGAGGATTATCATGAAAGGGTAACAAATTTAATCATAATTTTCAATATAATGGACAAATATTTATGAAGTGCTTGTTCTGTGTCAAGCATGATTAAAGAGCTTTTCTTAAAATTTCCCATCCATTCACACATATTGTCCATCTTTTCACTAAATCCTTTCAAATATTTAACATTGTCATTTTAAAGTTCTTCTCTGATAATTCCATTATCTTGCTCATTTGCGTGATTAGTTCCGTTGAAATTTTTAGTGTGGGTAACATATTCTTTCTTCTTTAAGCATCCCGTCATTGTTGATTAAATGTTTGCAAGAACAGTGGGAAGTTAAATAAATAAGAATATTTGTAAAATTTCATGGCTTTTATCAGGCCTCTGCTGCGGTGATGTGAGTCAGTGTAGGCTGCAGCTGAGCTAAACTGGAGCTGTGTTGTTGCTTTAAATTCAGTGCAGTTCAGTTTGTATTCAAGTCAAATCATCTGAAGCTAATATCAAGGTCTTTCCTTTAGTACAGCTTGGGTTTTAGTGCCCCAAAGTGTGTCTCAATTCTCCGGCACTGCAGAAGGCCCAATGGGCTTGCACTTAGGAGTGTTCCTTGGCATGTTCACCTTCCTGCAAAGCAGCAAGTGGCCACTGCATATGCCACTGTGTAAACTCTGGAGTTCCTGGAGGGCTTCTTACAGTTCCCGTGTCTTGACTTCAGGCTGTTCTCAAAGGCGGTCCCTCTCAGTTCCCTTTTTCTGCCACCAATATGTCTCATTAACATTAAGCAAAGGGCCATGGATAAGAATTTGGTAAATCAATGCATACGCACTTTATGTGTGCAGCTGTCAAGCATACTAAATCATCTGATCAATAGAGTTTGCCATTAAAAAATTATTACATTTAATCTTTAAGGTATCTTTCTTATTTGCATCTATTTTATTAAATAAGTCACTTAATATAGGTATTTAACACCCATTCGCTTCCAAGAATTTTTCTAAGTATGATTTCTCTTAATAGTAAGCCTTATCTTATAATTCATGTTAAAGTTTTATATTTTTAGACACACTAAATATGTGTAACTTATCTTGATCTCCATTTCTAACTTCACACTGGATGATATAAATGTTATTTGCATTCCAAGGTCATAATTTAATCATCTTATAGTCCATAATTATATATGCTCTATTACATGAAGATATTGGTATTTAAACCACTTTTGTGGTATATTTTTGAGCTCATTCTATATCTAAAATAGTAATATTTTGTTCTCACACATGAATTTCACTTCAGCTATGTATGGTGACATAGGATTAAATTTATCATGCCTTGGTACTTTGACAGTATTTCTTTTTTTTTTTTTTTTTTAGCCACTTAAATTCACTGATTTGACAGTATTTCTTAACTGTCTTCCTGCATTCAGTGTAGATATAGGTTGTGTTATGCATTTGATTCTATTCTTTTATAAGTACTACAAAAATAAATGTAGAGCAGGATAAAGAATTAAAGGTTTGAATTTTGGATATACCAGTTAACTATATACACATATTACTTGAGTGAGGTATTTGAACTGTTTGTGCCTCAGTTTCCATGCCTGTAAAATAGCAATAATAATATTGGTTACCTCTTTGTGGTCACAGCAAGAGTTAAATTTTGTACTTAAAAGAGATACTTAGGCCTTCAAATAGAAAATGCTCAATAACTATGACACTATTTTTGTTCTCTCTGTAAAACTTCTAGCATTTTTTAATTTTCATAATTCTGAATTGAACCACAATTTGTCTAGATCTGACTATTATTTCTCATCTAGTACGCCACAGGCCTCAGAGTGCAAATGCAAAAGAAAACCAGAACATTTAGTATTGCTTTAATAATCAAGTTATGGGCAGTCAGGAAACTGAGAGCAGCAGCATATGAGAAGATAAAGCTTTGTCATGATTTGTGTGTGGTGACCCATTATTATAGCTTCCTGTTGTGATAACTTGGAATGCAGAGCACATGCTGGCCAAGATATGAGTTAGAAAACTATTGTGTATGATGGTAGCTTTTTAATGAAACAAGAGATGAAATTGAGCAAGAGTCGACTTGTTTGAGATGAAAAGTAAAGGCCAAAAAAGAGTACAGTAATGTGACATTTTGTAAAACTGAAACCTGGCTGGATCCCAAAAAGCAAAATGAATAATACTGGGGAAAAAATTGGACAGCAGGGTCCCTTAAGAGTAATAATTTAAACAGGGAACTTGAGCCCTGTAGCAAATATTAGATAAATGGTGTTTCCTTTTCACCAAATCGTTTTAAATAGTTTCAAAGTGATCACCAATAGGTTTGCAAGAAATAAAACATGAGGGGGGTGAAAGGAATTGGCCAGGTGTGAGAATTACATAGAGATGACAACTTTACCTGGCATTACTGGCACATGAAAACAACTGAAGCAAATAGATCAGAAGGATTTGTGGGGACTATATTCCCAAAGAAACCAGGATCTTGGCCGAAATCATCTAATGACTATGAAAAAGTCAAAATCAGGCTGGGAAAACTGTCATTCGCCCAAAGGGCATTCTCCCAATTCCCATTTCACATGTAGCCTAAGAAAAAAAATGGGACAGAGATGAACTTCCCAGAGCATGGAAGCAGATGACAGGATGTATAGTGGAAGCATCTTGTAATAAGTGAGGGACTTCTTTATAAAGAGCAGATTTTAGGGACTTGTCAGGGAACTTTCCTCATTTCAAGGGTAGGAGGTCTTCCCCATACCTACATGGTGAGATATGGACTGGTGACTCTTGGGTATTGGTCACTATTACCAATGGCCACATCGCTCTATATTTGGATTTAGTTGGTGGGTACAGTTCATCTAGACCTGATAAGTGAGCTGATCTGGACATTCTGAATGCTGGAAGAGACACAGTGTGGGGCTTTGATTTGTTTCCCTTGGGAAGAAGGAAGAATGTTCTTTGCATGTGAAAAGAAAGTTGTTCAGTTATTTGGTTGTCAGAGTGGCAGATGGAGTGTCACCTGAGCTAACTGTTAACAAACCCCATGCCCTTTCTATAGCATGGAATTACCATGGTGATATAGCTGCTTACCCAAAAACTATCTTAAACCTCTTTGCAACCAGAAGTATCCACATGAATATGTATGAAAAGTGACATGTGTCACTCCCAGACCAGGGGTTTCAAGAAGCTGGTAGATTTTGATCACTTCCTCTTTCTCCCAGCATGCTGGAGACCCAGGATCCTGGGGCCATTCCTGATGAAACAGTCACAAAATGGAAAGAGACTGACTCACTGAGTCATTCCACAGAGGAGAGCCTCCTATCTACTGCCCAAGATCACCTGCATTCAATGGTTATGTGAGCAAACATACTTTTCTCTTTTGTTACACAACTGAATTTTGGAGGTTTACTGTAATATCAATCTAATGATTCTGTAAATAATTCACTCCCCACTCATTGTTCTTTTTTTAGTTTTTTCTTCCAGAATCCCCTAAAGCAGTTTCTTAATCTCAACACTATTGACAATTTGGGTCAAATGTTTCTTTGAGTTGAGGACTGTCCTGTGCACTGTCAGATGTTTGGCATTTTTGTCATTGACCGTGAAATGCCAGCATCTGCCTCTACCCTTCAGTTGTGATAATCAAACACATTTCCAGGTTTGGCCAAATGTCCTCTGCGGACAAAACTGCCCCTGGTTGAGAACTACTGTGTTTACTGTAGTTTGGAATATCTGGTTCTATCTTCCATCTACTTTGACTTTTCTGTCATTATTTCCGTATCCTTGTCTTTGGCCAACGTTTTCAGAAAGATTTTGGCTTGATTTCTGTGCTTGACCTCTCCAATACCCAAGACCACCTAGTGCCTACAGTCAGTAGACTCATGGCCCAGCATGGGGTGCATTGTTCTCTTTCACACTGATCCTGCCTCAGAGATTGTAATTTCTGCTGCCCAAACACTAACAACTCAATTATGGTTTTATTTCTTTATTTCTATATTTTATAATATTTTATGTACGGCAAGAGGATAAGGTTGCAGTGTGTGCTCAGTTTGTGATCTTGAGATGACAAAGCTTGCCCTAATTCTTACATATTCCTTTGTTTTTACCCTTGATCTGATGTATTTTTATGTATATCTTCTGGTGTTTTCTCTGGCTGATTTCTGCCCTAAGTTCAGGTTTTGTGACTTAATTACTATTTAATAAATTGACTCTCAACTAACCTACTTTAACTTGCTATGTAAAAAACCCCTGATTATAGTCACAGAAAATTGGAATGGATTCACAACATGCATACATGTTACCAAGAAGCTATTCATTAAATATTTTCAGATGCTGAAAAATGGAAGAAGGAAATGTGTCTTAGAGACCACAATTCTAATCATACTCTCCACATTTATTAACTTTCTCTCATCCAAAAAGTGATCCTTCTCAGGCTTTTTATGATGTCTCCTCAAGATGACATTTCATGCTTCTGCAATTCTCTTTCTCAGCTCTTTTTAACCAAATATCATCTAATGGCACCAGTTTCCCCACCACACTATACGAAAATTTAATGTCATTCAAGACAATGTACATATACTCTATATTGACCATCCTAAATTGCTTTTTATATCTGATTCAGCCTTTTAAAATGTCAACCCATCACCAATGATTTCAAGATACTGCTAGTGATATTGCCTGATAATCACTTTCACTCAGGTGAAGGGCCACCACAGTGTCAGGTATAGGGGGAAGGCTCAGGAGATATAAAGTGGAGATTCCTCAATTGAATTTATAAGTCTTTTGGACAAGAGGACCAATAATGTCAGTAATGGTCCTTGTACTGTCAGCTAAATGCAGCCCCAGGATCTCCAAGTCCTTTGAAATTTTTTAAATAGATTTCCAAGGCTAAAAGGTAATGCCTACAGGAAAATTAATAACTGTACATTGTTATATGCAGTTATATATGGTTTAATATAAATATACATAATTCTATATTTATAGATAGATAAAATTTCAGGAACACATCCTCATAAAATTCCCTACAAATAATTTGTCCAATTTTTGATATACAGGAACTCAAACATATTTTTAGGAATGTATCTTAACAACATAGAGCTACTTCCTTTTTGAACTGTGTGTGTACATGAATGTGTGTTTATGTGTGTCTATAATAATTATATGTGTCACTCTCCACCATTACCACCTACTTAAAATGATACTCTCTTTTCAATCAGTGACTGATAAATTGTAATTTTCTCACAAAAATTTATGTACATTCATATATACATATATACACGCAGACCCACTTATGTCCATGTGCATGTTTAGGTATGTGTCTTCAGTAAGGCTCACTGCTATATGCAAATTGGTCATCTTGCCCCTCAACTTTTCCCTTTTCTGTACTCTGGCTTCATAAGCTTTCTCAGTCTCGTTACATCTTCCTATCTAGCAATAAGAATTTATTTATTTATTTATTTATTTATTTATTTATTTATTTATTTATTTATTTAATTTTATTTTTGAGATAAGGTCTCTCCCATCCAGGTAGGAGAGTAGTGGCCTGATCATAGCTCACTGCAGCCTCAAACTCCTGGGCTCAAGCAACCTTCCCATCTCAGCCTCCTGAGTAGCTAGGACTACAGACACACGCCACCATGCCCATTTGATTTTTTAAAATTAATTAACTTATTTTTATTTCAGCATATTATGGACGTACAAATGTTTAGGTTGCATACATTGTCTTTGTTCCGCCCAAGTCAGAGCTTCAAGTGCATCCATACCCCAGATGGTGTGCACCGCACCCATTAGGTGTGTATACACCCCCACACACACCTGCACGACACCTGAACAATTTTTTTAAATTTTTTGTACAGATGGGATCTTGCTATGTTGCCCAGGCTGATCTAGAACTCATGGCCTCAGATGATCTCACCACCACAGCCTCCCAAAGTGCTGAGATTATAGGCATGGCCCACCATACCCAACTTTAAATAATATTTATATTTAATATTCTTCCAACAAATTTCAGAAATTTTTTAAATGAACATTATTTTTATAACAGGATAAGGAAAATAAAAATAAGATCCATAAAACTATTTTGCAAGTATTTCTAATAAAAGTTTTTATGATATGAAACTTCAGAAGCAATAATAACAATAGGAATAAATATATTTAGGGGAGTATGTTTTAATACAAAGATTTTGGGGTTACAATTTTAGATCCTACTATTCTTCCTTTTGAGGTTGTCCTTTATGCAAGGGGAGCCAACAGTCAGTGTGCCACCCAGATACCCTTGTTCTTACTACTTTCTTGCACATCAGCCCAGCTTCCAAATGTCAGCACCTCCTTGTCTTTGCCTGCGGGCTTTCCCTAGTCTCTGAAGCCCAAGTTCATGCCCGAAGTACCGGGGAATTTATGTCTTTCAAAGGCAGCTTTAAAAAAAATATATTGACATGCATTCTTTATCCTCCTTGCCACTTCAATGGAATAATTCTGGAATACATTTTAACATTTGGGAATTCTAGAGTGGGACAAAGCCCCTATCAACCTCATCAGCAAAGTGCTCGATAGCAGACTTTTGTTAGGTCCTTTTATCCCACTGTCTCACTTTCCCACTCTCCTACTGATGTTTCTCAAAATCACCTTCAGAATAAACTGCTTGCACTAGAATCTCTGGTTTAGGTTCTGCTTTAGGGTTGGTGACAGAAGAAGCTAAAGAAAGTCCATCTTCAGAATGATATTCAAGAATTAGACTGCTTGCTTATAAGATGGTTATAAGGTACCTCTTCGCTGGTATTAAAAGAAGCTTTTGATACACAAGAGCATGCTTCGCCATTGCAACTAAGAAGAAACTCAAACCTGGTAAATTGGAATGGAATTCACTGGCCTACATAGACTCTCTAGCATTTAAGACATATGGAAACCATGGCATTTCAAAGGACTGTGGAGTAATTTATTGCTGTTAAGTGCAATTAATGCATTGAATAAATGTAATTGCAGACTCAATCTACCTATGGACTCAGGGCACAGGATGAAATCCAGAGGTTACCATAGTGACATTTAGAGACCTTTATCTCCTGTAGCCAGAGGGCAGAGCATGCTGGAAAAACAGCCCCAGGCCTTGTCTGTGAAAGTAACAATTTAAAAGAAGGTTGAATTCTAAAGCCCTACAAATCTCCTACACTAAAGTTGGCATTTTGATAGGGAAGAAATGGAAGGAACCTGGGTGGATGTGCTTTAGGGCCTTGAACCCTTAGATTCCCATGAACTCTCTGATTTAGAAGTGGTCCACTAGCATTTATTGAGAAAGAGCAACTTCCCTTGGATAGAGATCTTGAAAGGGCTTTTCCCGTTCCCAGCATCTGCCCCTACCTTCCCCTTGCACCTTCCCACTTCCTCACTGCTCAGGACCAATGACCAGCATGGAGGCTCAGCAGGCAGGGCTTAAGGGGAAGTGTTATCACAGCCCCAGAAGGAAAGGGCTTTTTCACGCAAAACAGTGCCAGATTTAGCTAATACATGGAGTCAAGAACTGGGAAAACATGCCTGGGGTGGATCTTTCAGGTACAGGATTGAGAAAGGGCAGGACGTAAAGCTGATAGACAACAGAAATGCGTTTCTCACAGATCTGGAAGCTGAATGTCTGAGATCACGGTGCCAACCAGAAAAAGCAGGCCATGCTGAGGGCCCTCTTCTGGGTTTACCATGGCAGCCTTCTCACTGTGTCCCCACATGAAAGAAAGAGGGCCAGAGAGCTCTCTAGTATGTCTTTTATAAGAGTATTAATCCTATTCTTGAGTCTCTACCCTCATGAGCTAATCACCTCTTAAATGCCTCACCTCATAATCCCATCACCTTGGGGACTAGGATTTTAACATCCAAAATGTGGAGGGACACAAGCACTCAGTCTATTGCACTTCATGTTTAATGTCCTGGTAAGGACATTTGAAACGGATCTTACTGTGCTACACAGTGAGTGCTTGAAGCTTGGGAAAGCGATGGAGAGATGGTAAAATTTTCTTGAAAGAACATTGTAGAAGGAATCAAATGGTACAAAAAGTGGGCATTCTAGAATATATTTACTGGGTAAAATATAAAAGCCAACAAGGTGATCATATTCCTGGGAAGGGCCCATAGAACAATCACTTTGCTAAATCAGTAAGAAGTGTGCAGTGAAGAGGACACTGGCATAATTGAGTGCTCAGTGGAGTCTCTCCTCCGTGCACCAGGCTTGACGGTAGGAGAAACCATTGTGCAATGGGGCTGCCATGCTGAATGAAGGTGGCGATGGAGCTGGTGGCTGCACTAAAACATCAAAGGCAACATGGGCATAAATTGTGAAATGAGCAAGGAGGCCAGCATGACAGCCAGGCCCCCTGGCTTCCATGATCTAGGATGATGGCTGATGGACACTGGGGAGCCTTCAAAGCAGGGTGGATAGAAAACACTGTGCGACTTGATGTATGTAACACAAAATGTTGCAGAGCAGGAGGGCTGATGGCGAATGTCACCCACCACAACAGAAAACACTACTATTCTTCCAGTAGTTTTCAGACCGAGACAATTCTCAGACCCAGAGCTCATCGATGGAAGGAGGAAGCAGCTACTCTTAAGCCCTGCATCCCTCCATTTCTCCCTGCAGCTGTTCGCCAGTTAGGACACCACAGGAAGGGGACTGTCTAGACTGTTGGATACAGGGTCTGAAGGGACCCTCAGCTGTGGTGGGCTCACAACTACATCATGTCCTCTGATTAGAGTGGGGGCCAGGGAAGACAGGTGAGAAATGGAGTTGGAGCCATTTCCATATCACAGAGTGTCCAGTGAGTCTACAGAACCAATCCTGTGAGATTGGTTATCTGCAGCCCTGACTGCATGAACAAGGTCCATTTACATTAAATTATTATCAAGCCCCCACTCATATTTATTTCTCTACCTGTTAAATAAGAGCCATAATAATAGTAAAGGATAAATAGAAGCCTCTGAAACTATACCCCTCTCATACTCCAGTCCTGGCCAAGACAGTAAATCAAAATCAGTACTGTATCCCGAATAGAATGGCAGAGACTTGCAGCTGCTCAAAGACTTGCAGGGCTCAGAGGTGGTGTCTCTACCATGTCGCTGTTTAATTCACTGGTCTGGACCGTGTTGACACCAGATGGATCCCTGATGCCAGGGGCCAACGAGTAACCATAAACTTAAAAGCAGTAGCCCAATACCAACTGCTAGCTGGGCGTGCTCTCTTTACTTGACTGGATCCACACACCCTCTGGCACTTTGACTGTAACTATGAATCTGGCAAACATGTTCTTTTTTTATCTCTGTCAGGAAAGAGAATCAGAAGCAGTTTCCTTTCACTTGGAACAGACAGCATTATACTTTCACATTCTCAGTCTAACAAGGCGGACCCACTAGTGACCCAGACCAGCTGGAGTGCTGGGTGCGGGTGGGATTCTAGAGCTAGCCGTGGGAGGGAAGGATGTACACAAACACCTGCTACAGCGCTGTAGCTTGCCCCACTGACCTTCCTGTTAGAGGTTCTTTTGTTTGATGGCTGTTTGTTTCTTCGCTGCTTCTGACTGACCACCTCTCTGAGGAAGCAATGGCACAGTGGAGGGACCTTGACGGGGATCGTGAGTGATCTGTGCATAGCAAGCAGGTGGCTGCAGAAGGACATGTGTTGCCATATCTTTTAACCCTTTCCACTTCAGTGTTTCCCAGCCTGGCTTCTAGTTGCCAACTCAAATTTCTTTTCCTGAGAGTTTTTATGGTTTCTGGGCCCCACTTTGCTGCCCATGTGTTGGGCCAGAACGGCTGGTGATTTGACACCCTGGGGCTCCACTTTCCTAGGGACTGATATGCTTTCTCACCCGGGGACAGGGATAACCCTGAAGTGCATGGTTTACACTGGCTTCCAAATTCCACAACAGGATTGAAAGCTCCCCGTTGCCCACTGTGATCACAGGGTTGCTTCCAACAAATTTCACTATTGGCTTCTTTTCCTTCTCTGTCTTTCTCCCCAACTTCCCTCCTGTATTTCCCGTGATCACCTCTAAAATGAACTGCTTCCTTTGAATGCTTGTCTCTAAACTCAGCTGTATCCTTTTAAATCCTTCTCTCAGGGTCTGCTTCTGCTGTGACTCAAGCTAAGAGATTCAGGAACACTCAGGAAGTGTGATAAACTGAAGGTGGGGATATGATCCCTGTAAATCTTAAAACCTCATGCTGAGAAAAGAAATCAACCATGTGCCCCCATAACCATCTTCAACCCTGGAAGAGGAATTATTACCCTCTACAGTAATTGCCTGTCTTCTATCTTGTATTCCTAGCCATAGCAAGGCCTGATAATAATAATCAACATTCAGCATGATTTCTATAGATATTGATTGGCTAAAGAAATGATTAGAAATCTCTGAAAATGCTTTGAAAAGCTGTAAAGCTCTAGAAAAAAAATCTACAGCAGGATTAAAGAAGCATGGGAGAGAAGGTAGAATGATAACCTCTCCAGGCTTATAGAAATATTAAATTAGTTGGAGTTATGGATACATTATATGGCTCCTACAGTTTGTAAAATTTTATATACTGTATGGTTGCCACAAATTCCCCTTTCATTTCTTACTTGACTGGATTTTCTACTTAGGTTACCTGAATTCTCTAAATGGATGTAATTATCTTTCTAGGACTTCGAAACATTTCTAAATCCAAGTTTCATGATAAATAATAAAGACTTTGTGAAATGGTTATACTTGTAAGATAATTCTAGAACAATTTTAATCATTTTTATATTCTTGGCAGAAAACTGCCATCCAAACCCAGATCCTTCTTGCCATGTAACCTCATTCTCGTCTTCATGTCTGTCACTGTCACTCTCCCAGGGTAACCAGCAATAAGAGAGATCGTGGGGCTCCCAGGACACCAGCCACTGTGTTATAGAACCGCAGTCAGGTCAAACGCTTCTTCTTAATTTTCCCTCTGATGATATTAAATGTTTGTGATAAATTCACAAGATCTTAGTTGGAAAGCTAAATTATGGTTCCCAATTACTGATAAAGAATTTATTTAAACAACAACACAAAAATAATAGCATAATCTTAGTTTAAATGTGTTTGATATGGTGGGGAAATATTTAAGGTTTGACTTACATATCTATAGGAACTTCTTTGCCAAGTTAATGTGTGAAAATGAATTTATCCTCCTATTTATTAATACATCTTGAAACAGTATCTCCTCTTTTTTCTTAATTAGATGAACAGTCTTCTTGCCCATTGCGCACAGTCTTAAAGCACTTAACCCTTCACCTCTCATATGCTAGCCCTGCGGTTGGGCACAGGCCATAAGGAGTGAAAAAGGAATGCATTCAATAATGAGGAACCTTATGGTGAGGGTTCCACTCCATGTACCCACACAGAGAACTGAATACTGTAGAAAGCATCTTCTGCTGCAGTTATTTCGATTGAATAAACACAATTTTAACATGAATCCATTAAAAAACTACTTTGGTTCTGGGAAACTGAGTATTAGAAATATGATGAGCATATTGGAGTACGTTCAAAACTGAACATCAGGAGTAATTAAGGGAGTGGAGAGATTGATTTATGAGAAAAGATTAAAAGAGCTCAATCTGTTTAGCTTGGCTAACAGACAACTAAGTAGGGGATATGGTAATTGTTTACAAGTACTTACAGGATGTAAATATCAAGGCTGGAGCAAAAATGTTCAGGCTGAGATCAGAAAGCCTGAATCACTCCAAGTTAATAAAGAGAAAATTTAGGTTGACTGCCATCCAAAATTTGATGATAGTTAAGGCCTTTCAGCAGGAATTGTCTCTTAGGGAAAATGGAAAACAAACTCTCTGGGATATTTAAATGTGAAATGGCTTTTGTGACTCTATAGCTGCTTCACATTTATCGTCAGCATTATTTGAGAAATATTTAAATTACATCATTGTAGGTGCTGAAATGGCCTTCTATCCTGTTCCAATGAACCATAGTATGTCCAAAAGATATTATATAAAATATATTTCTAATAAAGATATATGAACAATAGATATGTAGAGAGACATTATTATCTAAAAAAAAAAAAAGAAGAAAATGTACCCTTTTTTGTTTTTAAAGCTTTTCTTTAGTGCAAATAAATCATGCTTTGCAATAGCAACTGGAATAACTTCTGGTAAATTAATAAATATCAATTAAAATATAATAGCATATCATTTGATTTATATGATTGCTAGTGATATTAATGCTTCAATGTTTGAAAATTAATATAAGAAATTCACACTAATTTATTATATGCATTTAAAGTTCACTTTATAGAAAAAATTTTAATAAGAACATCATGTTATTGAAATTAAAATATATATTATGATTATGTGGATTTTTGAATACAAAAGTGATCATTTTAAATCAAAATAACTTAATAAAGTGATATTTATCTTATAACAATAATGTAAATATGCATATATTATATATGTGTGTATATATATATATGTGTGTACCAATATGGATTTTCTTTAACATTTCCTACCAGACATAAATATTGATCTTACTTTTTGATATGGATTGAATTTTTAAATGGATGATTATGTATTTTTAAAAAATATTTTAATGGGATTTATAAATATGCTACTTCTTTACAACATGTTCCTTAAAACTTTACCCTTGAATGTTATCCAGAAGCTTTAATTTGAACTAAATAATTTACTGCACATATATCCATTGCTTAAGAATCCTTGCACCTCTGACTACATATATATGCTGCTCACCTGTTAGCTTCTCACCTGTTAGCTGCTCAGGGGAATTGAGGGAATTAAGGCCTATAGACACACACACCCCACACCTACCACACAGACACCACACACACTACATGCACACACATATATAAACCACACACACACACCTCATACACAAATACACTCTAGTTTGCATCACAGATGCCTTTGAGATCATTTTCTTCATATTTGAAAACTTCTTCCTTGGCAAAACAGAAAATGGGAGGAGTATAGTTGTACATATGATTTTCAAAATAATTTAAAGTAACTACAGTGGCTTGTGTAATGTGTGAAAGCACCTTTTAGGAAAACTGAACATAGGTCAAAAGAATCATTGTAATTTATATCAAACAAATTATAATTTAGGTTCTGAGTTGTTGCATAACCCTAGAAAGCATAGTGCTGATCTTTTGAGTACTCATGACGTTTACTGTAAACATCAGTACAACGAATTATAAAATTATATGTATTGCTTCTTGTAGATGAACACATAAACAGTATAATGTAAAATAGCATATAGAATGCCAAAATGAGAATGCATGATTACATTTGGCATATGCCAGTATTATGTTAGAATAAGAATGAAAGAACTGAAAGAATCTCTAAATGTGAATGAAGATGATAGAAATTAATTTTTCTCATCAACTATAGACATTTCACTAATCTGGTTGCATTAAAATGGATATTTAACATATTCATAATATTACCAGGCCATCTGATCTCACTTCCCACATGTCCCTGGGCACCTCTTCCAACAGCATTACACAAAAAATCATCTCTCTGTGATTAAGGATGTATTTTTGAAGTATCACCATTACTTTATTCAAGCTAATACTTCCATCATGTCCAATCAAAACTTGATTTATGTTAGATTGTGTGTACAGCATCATGCTCTCTCAAAGATTTCTGGAATCTTTCTGGATTAATTTTATCTTCATGGGTAGAAAACAAAGAATTCCATTTTGCTCCAGGGAATGAAGACTGTAACTCCAATTTTGAGCAACATTTTTGTTGGACTAAAGGTGGATTACTAGCTAGCTTCTAACAATTGCTACCAAGGATATAAAAAATTAAATAAAAAATGAAATTATTTATTCCTAGATCAGAGCTAATCCCTAAATATTGGACAAAGGTCAATACTATTACATTGAAGGGAAGTATCTTAAGACTGTACATTGATCCTAGAGATGTATAATAGGTCACAGTGCAAGAGGTGGGGCTGTTAAAAAACACTCTGGTGCTTAGTCTGGGTTGCCTGGACCATGAGCCACTGGGACTCAGGGGCTTCTCTCTTCTCCCAGAATGAGGAGCCACACTCCAAACCAACCTCCTACAGAATGGTGGCTTCAATCATGTTCCCATGTCCCCCACGTTTCCTAGGTGCTGGAAGCCTCCTTCCCAAGGCAATGCAACTGAATAGCTGCCATACAAACCCAGACTGCCAAGTGTCCACACAATCCTTTGGAATACTGACTGATAGCTTGCTTCCATGCTTGCCTTGAAAGTATGAATAGCAGTAACGGATGACATACCCAGCAGACTGACATCTTTTGTGCATGCCTCTCCATAAATAAAATGATAGATGAGGGTAACTTTTACCTTATCTTTGTTATTTTGTTTATTTTTGGTGATCCTTACCTTGTTAGCTTTGCTAATGAAGCTTACTTAGTTCTTAACCCGTACTATGTGACATTTTGGAATTGGTTCCAAACTCAATTGCTGATGTCCACAAAAAGACCACTTCCCAATGAAAAAAGGAAGCTCTCTTATGACATGTGTAAAAAGTGTGGTTGGGAAAACATGGATGTTCTAAAAAAGCATTCTATAAATTGGAATGTGAATCTGAGATTCAGAAGGATGATGAATCCACTCAATAGGTAGTTGGTATTATGCTTTGTGATTTGACTAAGGAAATGCCCATATCCCTTTCATCTTTCCTTGCTGATGCCAGGGACGGAAATGCTTCCCAGAATGTAGCTTGCAGGTGCAGTTTACTCCAATGATCTGCTAAGTTGGAACTAGGTCATATGGCCAAACCTATCCACACAGGAGTCTGGGAAATATATATTTAATTTCTTATTCACTATTGTAGAAAAGAGTAAGTGATAAGAGATGTAAACATCACTGTTTTATAGCCAGCCAGTCATCACTGTTCACTGCTTGTGCTGATATTTTAACTAAGTTTCTGGAGGAAATAAACATAAATTTACATATTTATTCTGCCATGCTGAACTTGTGTCATGGATCTAAGCACACTTCTCGAAATATCTCACCCGTGCTTTATATAGCTTACATCTGAGAACACTAACTGGCATTCTAGGAGAAGCTGAAGTTATGTATTCATTATATGAAATGACATCTTTCTGCCAGTAGTATTGCAAAAACATTAAGCAAGAGGTAGCTTAACTTCTCCACAGGGTGCATATTCTAGAATACCTCCCATGTCCTGCATGCTGGAACAATGGCTTAGATGTTTCAGATTCTCATGGTCTGAACCAACATGATCCCTTCAATGCCTTCAGGACTCTTGCCTCTCTGGCATCCATGCTTTGCTGGGATCTCAGGAAGAATTGGAATCCTAGGATTCCATGCTTAAGATATATCCTCACCTGCTGTACTGGTAATTCATCTTGTCTGAGCCTGCAATTTCTCAAGGCTTCTGTCACAAAGTTCACTGCCCTCAGATATATTTAAATGTGAGTAAAAATTTCTTCCTATCAGCTCTGGTTTCACTTTGAGCACTTCAATTTTTTAAGCTACAATGTACTGTTCAAACCTTCTATTTTTTCTAATTCCAGGATCACAGGTGTTGATAGGATCACTTCAATGCACTTCTAAAGACTAAGTGCAGATTGTGCAGATTGTATCTTCTTACCTTGAAATGGCTTCTTCTGGGTGTGACATGGGCAGTCACTAACCCTGAACTTCAATTATAGCTAACACTGATGACTCAACACCTATGCCAAGCAGATTCAGTATACACGTTCAGAATATTCATCAGTTTGCTTAATTGTTTGTCTATGAAGAAATTAGAACTATGTGAAACAAAATTATTGGGGCACAAAAAAATTATTTAGTAGAACATTTTAGTTCAACAATAAATCAAAGAAATGGAAACAGCAAGTAAAAAAAGCACGTTTTACTCTATTCTGCAAGATCTACACAAAACTAAGGCATGCAGAGAGACAGCTGTGCAAAGACATTGGAATTGGCACTAGTTATTTGTGGAGGTCCCTGCACCAACACATGCATGTGATATCAGACATAGTATTTCCACTTGGGGAGCCTCCCATCTCACTTGGCCTTTCTGAGATTTGAGCTAATGCGCACAGAGAGATTTGTAAACTGAATGTTATACATCTGTAAGGTATTATAATGCATACTTCCTTACTTATTTCAACCTGCCAAGATGACATCTTATCTTCCTATCCTACGTTCTCTCAAGACTTGAAGAAAAACCATTTCCCTCCTTTCACTGAGGTCCAAGGTGGGGGGTGGGGGGGGATTGATAGCATAGAAAGCACAGAAGGAAAAATTGGAAAAATGAAAATTCCATATCTGAAAAAAAACAAGAGCTAAAACACAAGAAAGATAAAACACTTTGGATTATTGCTTCTGTTGTTGAAGGGTGAGAATAAGGGCAGAGATTTGAAAACTTAGCCAAGCCCTCCCCAGGGTCTGGCAGAGCCAGCCAGATTCTCACATCTGGTTAAGCTCAGTGGGTCTTTGGCTGCTGTATATTGACAAGTTTTCAAAACTATACATTGCAATGAAGCTGTTACAGTTAACTCTGGGTAATAGCATGTGGATTATCCCTTTGCTGATCCTACTTTGTTGACATAAACAGTGTCATAGTTTACACTGGCTCAGTAGGAGCTAGCAAAAGGAGAAACAAAGATTTGAGTTTATTAATTACTTCCTTGTCTCAGAGAAAGCGTAAAGTATTCCATGTACCAAGGCAGACCTATTCTGATTCAGAAGGACTTGCTGCATTCATGGAAAGGAAAAGGAGAATTGAAGAACATCCAGTATGCTATATGGAAGGATATTAACAATAGCATGACACGGCTGGACTTTCACGTCTATAAAAGATTTATCAAAGAAGCTTTACTTATTGCTCTAGATTATTAACTGGATATTCTGTGACACAAACTAAATATATCATTAGATCTAGCAATTAAAAAATACAGCTTTCATCACGTGAGATTCAAAGACCATGCGAGTGATTGTAGCAAGTCTGTGAGAAGAAGATTTGATGATTTCAAAAAAAAAAGAGAAGTTCTGATGTGTCATGAAAAAAATTAATAGTAGCAGAGGAGCAGCAAACAATTATATAATGGCAAACACAAATAACTAACGGGCAGTGCTTTATGTGTTGCCAAAACATAAACTGAGTAAGCTACTGCCTATCATCAACGTATAGACTACTATCTATTATTCTAGGGGAGAAAAAGGTGTTTCTTGAAGGTTATATTTTGCCACCCAGCATTCCTTTGTTCTTTCTGTTAAGAAACTTCTGATTTTCTTTTGAAAACCAAACATTCATATTTTGAGCCATATGGATTGTGGGGTTCCCCGCGTTGCTAGCACAGGGTGGCCCCACTGAAGTAAAACAGCAAGGCAGGCCTATCCTTTGAGGTGGGAGCGTTGTTTGTATAGGGCAGGCAAAGAAAGCCAATGAGGTGTTGTGGGATATTTACCAGTGATTCTGGGAGTCAATCTTACCTCCTCCTCCACAACCACTATTGAAGATACCACTCTGTTTCTTTGAATATTATGATGTGAGGGTCTGAGGTCAGGGGTACCCATAGCTGTGCTGCTGCTTCCAGAAAACAATCCTGAACCTGGAGGAAGGCAAAAAAGGGACATGCAGTGAAATGGAGCTTGAAACCCAATGATAAAATTGGAATTCTAAAACAAATTGTGTTTAAAACTACTGCTTCCCATGAGCTACTCAAATAAAATAGAAATATATTTCTTGTTTTAAAAATTTTCCAGTTTCATTATGCATTTTCCCCAGCATTATAAATGTGTCTGTGTTGTCACTTAGGAATACACATATATTAACAAAGTGCAGTTGACTACGTTTATGGAAATTGAGTTCTGCCAGGTCTATCATTAACTTGCTATGATGTGGGGAAGCTTTTTAACCTCTCTGAATATAAGTTTTTTTCCTCTTTTCTCTTTATTTCTTCCTTTTTGCTCCTCTTCTATTTTCCCTTTTTTCTATAACCTCATGTGATATAGTTACAATTGGCTAGCGACCGAGATTTCAAGCATGAAGCAAGAAATATTTTCTGATCTTGAAGGGTTTACGGAAGAGTTGGAGTGACATCCAAATCAACAGTTTAGTAGAGAATTCTCATCAGTTTTGTACAGTCTTCAGTCAAGTGAAGTGTGATGGGAGCTCAGAGAAGTCATTACAGAATTCTGTCGATAGGCATCACAGAATGTCTAGTGCACTGGGATAATTACATCCACTTCCTTTCCTCCTCTTGTAATAGACATGTCTTTCTTGTGGGTAGCTCAGCCTTCAGCTCATTTAGTTCCATTGGGACTAACCTCACCCATCCCTAAGACTTGGTGGGCCCATAATGCCAGCCTGATGACTTTTAACTGCTTTCATTTCACCCAAAAATGTGTTCAAGAGTGTACATGTGGCCATGATAACCTAACCTGGAATCTTTGCCATGACCATGAGAAAAGAGCCACATAATTTTGTTTTAGTTGTTTCTATCTGCGATCATTAGTTATACAGAAAATGGGTGTGTAGAGTAGCTTGGAAAATTTGCCTCCAAATAGGCAAAAACCAACTTAGGAGGCTCCAGCTCGGTGGAAAGGAGATAAGGTAGGAAAAGACAGACTCCTAATTGTGTCAAATGAGCACTTTGATGAAACAGTGCCCTTAACTGTCTAAAGCGAATCAGTTTCATACCCCATGATCCAATGTTCAAGTAGGATTTGTTTAATAAGGCAGTATAGCGGTACCACAATGGTGCATATATATCACACATTATATATTTGTCAAAACCATAGAATGTACAGCCTCAACAATGAACCCTAATGTTAACAACGGACTTTAGATAATGGTGATGTGTCAATGTTGATTCACTGGTTGTAACAAATGTACCACTTTGGTGTGGGACGTTGATAGTGGGAGAGGCAGTGCATGAGTCAGGGCAGGGTGTATATAGGAGCTCTCTGTGCTTTGTTCAATTTATATCTAAACCGAAAACTACTCTAAAACATTAAAGTTTATTGTTTACAACAGAGGAAGAAGATGATTAAGAAGAAAAAAAGATTTATTCTCAGCTACTAGGATATAATAAAAGGATCAAGTAAATATAACACTGTGTAGTAATAGCACATGGAAAAACAAATACAAGACTGGATCAAAATAGGGAGCCCAGAAACAGAAAATCTTGTATATTTTTATATATTTTAACCCTTTAGATTTTACCTCAAATTAAATGCAAATACAAATTCCACATATTTTAAGTAAAAATACTGTTTGTGATTAACAAATCTATACAATATTTAGAAGAAAAGATCACAGAGTATCTTTATTTGATTTCACAAATCAATGATTTTCTAAACAAGGCTCAAACATACACACAGAGAGAAAATGAAAGGAAAAAATTGTACAAACTGGTATCAATTTATAAAGTAAGGAAGCTGAATGCCCCGTAGATAAATGAAAATATTTTTAATCTCACTGGGAGGCCTTTATAATAAATAAAAAAACAAAACTATATACATGTTTTGTATTAATAAGATTATTTTAAATAATCAGAAAATATAAATTTTGGTAAGGTGAGGAAATATAAATTAGTCCCACCATATTAGAAACAATTTGGAAGTATCAACAGAGTAGAAAATTATACTTCTAGGCATCTACCCTAGGACAAACAGTGCCTATGAGAAGAGGGAAATTTTCACAGTAGTGGTCATTGCAGTACTCTTTATAATAGAAAAGGTATAGAAATCTCTTAACTAATCCTAAATAGATTGTGGATAAATGGATTATGTGTCATTTATGCAGTGTAATATTCTACATCAGAGTTAAATATATAAGTTGGTGTGTTTCAACATGCATAAACTCCAAAACAACATAATGTTGAGTGAAAAAATCAAATTATAAACCAAGACATGTATTCATATTTTATGTTGATATAAGTCAAAACCATAATGTAGACAGTTTATGAATGATAAACATTGACTTAGGTGTTTATCCTACGAGGTTGGCAGGATTAGGAAATGCTGGAGATGTAGTAGTACCTCTAATGTTTTATTTCTCTAAAAATTCGAAAGACAAAGTTGAAACAACCACAGCATAATGCTAACATCTGTTTAATCTTGGGGGTTGGAGTCCAGAGGTCTGTTCTGTTATTTTCTGTATCTTCCCATATGTTTAAAGTGCTTTGTAATTAAAATAAAACACGGATGAGTAGGAATTGTTCTGTTAGAAAAGGACTAAAAATGCATTGCAAGCAGAAGGAAGAAAAGGAATTAGGAAACTCCAAAAGAACAGCATTGCTTTAGAGAACCACAGATAATTTGGCATGGCTTTGGTCTAAAATGCTGGTGAAGAATTAGGAGAGGATAGGGGTGAATAAGAAGGATCATAGATAGGTAATAATGGGATCTTGAATGTTATTCTGTTAAATTTAGACTTCATTATATGGGTCTGTGTGGTGGGTAGAATAATCATCCCTGAAAGCTGTCTGCATCCTAATCCCCAGAACCTGTGAGTAGGATATCAGGCAAAACAAACTTTGTGATGTGATTAAATTAAGAACCTTAATATGGGAAAATTTTCTTGGATTTTCTGGACCAGTGAAATCACAAGGGTCCTTGTAAGAGGCAGTAGGAGAGCTCTATCTGGGGAGAAGAAGTGTGACTGGGAAAGCAGAGGTCAGAGAGATAGGGGGAAGTGAGCCAAGGATAGCAAATAACTTCTAGAAGCTGGAAATGGCAAGGAAATGAATTGTCCCCTGCAGACTCCAGAAAGTAGTTCTGCCGATGCATTTCAGACTTCTTACCACCAGAAGGGTAAAATAATAAATTTCTCTTGTCTTAAGCCACCGAGTTTATGGTAATTGTTACAGAAGCAGTAGAAAGCTAGTATAGCAGTGATGATGAAACCTTGTTCACAGAAGAATAAGTACAATTTCCATCACTGTGTGTGTGCTGGGGCGGGGGGTGGGTGAGAAGGCTGCCACATCTACACTGTTACTGTTCACATCCGTCACAGAGTGCTGATTACTTACTATACTAACGTGGCTAAAAAGAAACCAGAGGAGAAAACAAACAAGCAAATAAACCAAAATAGTAATCCCAAACCCTTACTTGAATGCAGATAGGATATGCAGCAAAAGTACCAGAAGGAAATGTGGCAGTTACTTAGAGTTATTAGAAACAATCAGAGAAAAATACATGGTTGTGAGAGACAGCTATAAAGAAAAATAAATAAAAGTAAGTAAGAGAAATTTGTACATCCTTTATTGTGTAATTTTTATATTGAATTCATCAAAATTGTAGCACTTACTACTTTTTATATTTGTATATAGTTATAATTTATAAAAGTTTAAATTATAAATATAAATCCTAATTAATATTATTAATGTACTTTTATTTTGGTTAAGTATCTAGGACACATACTAATTTATAACAGAAACCACAAATGCCTGGAAACTTGAAACATGGAAGGTATTTGGGGGTAAAATTTTAATAATTCTATTTTAAGTTATCAAAAAGCTTTAAAAATTAATAGACATTATGAATAATACTTTTGTAATAAATTTATCATTTATAGTTTAATTATTTGTTCAAAGTTGTATGTATTTCTGTAACAAAGTCAGCAAAATATAAGTATATTTTAAAAGA
The DNA here is from genome assembly GCF_040939455.1 of Microcebus murinus. Lineage (NCBI taxonomy): Eukaryota > Metazoa > Chordata > Mammalia > Primates > Cheirogaleidae > Microcebus > Microcebus murinus. The sequence continues at coordinate 13,287,678 of NC_134116.1, forward strand.
TAGTATAGCAACAAACAAAAAACAATGCAAAATGCATATGTAGTTTTCTTTTTCTATTAAAACTACTACATATTTTTTATGGACCAAATTTCAAAATTCAGGAAAAATCCCATCATTCTTCAAATACTTCTTTCACATACTATTGAATTCAAACCTAAAAGTTTTGGCAAATGAAGGAAATAATTGAATATACAAATCGATAACATTTGCATGCCACTTTACCAAACTCACCAACTTTTCAAGAAACAAAATAAAACATATGAAAATATACCACCAAATAAAGTTTTTCATTGTCATAAATAGTAAAATAGAAAATCAATAGATTTGAAATAAAATATGGCTTAGAATCTTAACTGATACCAAGATGAATACATTATATAATGTCTATTTATTAAAATGTTTATACTCAAAGTGATCTACAGATTCAATGCAATCCCTATTAAAATAACAACAGCATTTTTCATAGACCTAGTAAAAATAATTCTACAGTTCATATGGAACCAAAGAAGACCCCGTATAGCCAAAGCAACCTTAAGCAAAAAGAACAAATTAGGAGGCATCAGTTTCCAGACTTCAAACTATACTATAAGTCTATAGTAACCAAAACAGCACGGGAATATCATAAGGACAGAGACATAGATCAATGGAACAGAACTCAAAGCCCATATATAAAACCATTCTCATATAACCATCTCATCTTTTACAAAGCAGAAAAAATCATACACTGGGGAAAAGAATCCTCATTTCATAAATGGTGCTGGGAAAAATGGATAGCCAAGAGTGAATCAGGATCTGCACCTTTCACCTCTCACAAAAATCAACTCATGGTCGATAACAGACTTAAACCTAAGGCTTGAAACTATAAGTAATGTAGAAGAAAATGTTGGAAAAATCTTTATATACATTAGACTAGGCAAAGAATTCATGAAGAAGACCCCCAAAACAATCACAGCAACAACAAAGATGAATAAATGAGATGAGACCTGATCAAATTAAAAGCTTCTGCAAAGCCAAAGAAACTATCATCAGAGCAAATAGACAACCGATAGAATGGGAGAAAATATTTGCATCCTATAAATCCAATAAAGGCCTGATAACTAGAATCTATATAGAAAATACCTCAGGAAAATCAGCCAGAAAAAAATCAAACAGCTCCATTAAAAAGTAGGGAAAGAATATGAACAGAAACTTTTCAAAAGAAGGTAGACTAATGGCCAATAAACATGTGAAAAATGCTCAACATCTCTAATCATGAGGGAAATGCAAATCAAAACCACAACAATATATCATTTATCTCTAGTGAGAAGCTCTTTTATAAAAAAAGTCCTAAAACAGCAAATGCTGGCATGGGTCTGGAGAGATAGGAACAGTCTTACACTGCTGATGGGACTACCAACTAGTACCTCTATGGAAAGTAATATGGAGATAATACCTCAAAGAACTACCATTTGATCCAGCAATTTCCATTACTAGGCATCTATTCAGAGGGGAAAAAAGACCTTGTATAAAAAAGACATCTGCACTAGAATGTTTATGGCAGCCCAATTCACAATTGCAAAGGTATGGAAACAACTCAACTGTCCATCAATACGTTAGTCCATCAATAAAATGTGGTATATGTATACCATGGAATACTACTCACTCATTAAAATAATGGTGAACTAACTCATATATTATTATGGATGAAGCTGGAGCCCATTCTCCTAAGTGAAGTATTACAAGAGTGGAAAGACAGGCACCACACGTACTTACCATTAACTTGGTACCAATTGATTAACACTAATATGCACATATAGGAATCACATTTATTGGGCGTCAGGCAGATGGGAGGGGGAATGAGGGTATGGGTACATACATACATAGTGAGTACAATGCGCACCATCTGAGGGATGGACACGCTTGAGGCTCTGACTGGGAGGGGGCAAGGGCAACATAAGTAATCTAAACATTTGTACCCCCATAATATGCAGAAAAAAACACTAATGTGCACACTATGGGAAGTAACAATGGTAGGGTGTTGGGCAGGTGGGAAGGGAAGAAGGGGATGGGTAAATTCTCACCTAACAGGTGTGGTGCTTGCTGTCTGGGGATTGGGCACACTTGCAGCTCTGACTCGGGCGGTGCAAAGGCAGCTTATGTAACCAAAGCATTTGTAACGCCGTAATATTCTGAAATAATTTATTTAAAAAAAAAAAAACCTTTAAAAATAAAACAAGAAATAAATGGATGTTAAATCTTTGCTACTGTAAGAATTAAATAAGACATTTTGAAGTGTAATCACTAAGCTATAAAATGACTTACAATTGTATCAAATACATTATTACCTACTGATTAAGATAAACTAAGACATGTACAGTATTAAAGAAAATTGAAAATTGATTTGTAAAGAATCTTTTAAAAAAACAGACAGCAGAAAACATATACTTCCAAAACCACATCTTTGACACTTACAAAATCATTGTTGATATCCAGCAAGATATCTCACACACACACATACACAAAAGCCAAAATCCGTAAGAATACCTAAACCTGGCACAACAAGGTAGAATTTAAAGTGAAAGTCCTGAGTGCTAAGACTTTTGTTTTATTTTTATTTTTTTCATTTTTAATTACTAGGTATACAATAGTTGTGTATATTTATTGGGTACGTATGACATTTTGATACAGGCATACAATGTGTAATAATCAAATCTGGGTAATTAGGGTATCTACCACTCAAGCATTTATGATTCTTTTGTGTTAGGAACTGTCTAATTCCACTCTTTTACACATTTTAAAGCAGAGGTCCCCAACCTATGGTGAGTTGTATAATTATTTCATTATATATTATAGTATAATAATAATAGAAATAAAGTGCACAATAAATGAAATGTGCTTGAATTATCCCGAAACCACCCCCTCCCTCTTCCCCATCCATGGAAAAATTATCTTCTGTGAAAATTGTTCCTGGTGCCAAAAATTTGGGGACCACTCTTTTAAAGTATATCATAATATATTGTTGACTATCATCAATTTGTTGTGCTATCCAATATTGTTCATTCTATGTAACTATCTAAGTAAAACTTTATCATTGCTTCTGACAACGAGGCCTCTTTTCTGGTGCTGAGTGCTCAGCTTCAGTTATAACCTGGTTCCTTTTATGCTTCTCCAAGATGTGCCCCTTCGAAAGATCAAGTATTTTTTTGTATCTATAAATTATAACATTTTTCTATAAACTATATTTCTAAAAATTAAGTTCAGAGAAATTTAATGAAGAGTAAATGTATAAGTTCCATGAAAAAGTTCTTTATCATTTACTCAAAAGCTAAAAAGTGGACATTACTCAAAAGTAGACATGCACACAAATTTGAAGTTCTAAAAAGTGGACATTACTCAAAAGTGGACATGCACACAAATTTGAAGTTCTTTTCTTGTTTTATCTAATTCTTTTATGTAGTACAGAGTAGCTTAAAATATAGAACAGGAGTAAACAGTAAAATATGAAAAAAATTGTAATGTATTTCTCTGGTAACTGGAAAAGTAAAAGAAATAGGCTTAGTTTTTTGGAGACATCTTTTAAAAATATCAATTAAAAATAAACAATTTTGAAATATTTTTTAGATATAAGAAAAGCTTCAAAGATCGCACAGAGAGTTTTTTTTTAACACTCTTCACACTGTTCCTCTAAGATTAACATCTTAAATAATTATGGTGTACTTGTTGAAATTAAGAAATTAACATGGGTACTATTTGGAATACTATTACTACTACTCCAGACTTTGATATTCAGAGTTTGTTGGTTTTTCCACTAATGTTATTTTCTTGTTTCAGGATCCAATCCAAACCAGATTACATTTTGTGCAATAGTTTGAAACTTTAGAAAATCATAAACTTCTGCCTTTGACACATTTTCTAAAATGCACATAACCCAGGGCAGTTCTGACCAGTGCTGCCTGGTTCTTCATTCTTCCTCAGAAATACAAGCTTTTCAGACTCAAGTACATTGTGTCAGCCATGAGTCATTAATTAAAGCTATTTGTAAACTTTAAACATAGCAGATGTTTCTTATATCTGCACAAAGGGCTAGTCTTTGAAAAATCATGAAGTGCACATTTTGAATTTTTTAACCTGACTCCCTTTAAATATTGGTTGGCTCTTGCAAGTGCCTTGAAATAAACACTTTTCCCTAACACCAGATAATACAATGCCCTCCGTTTTCTGGGATGTTTCCCCCATATTTTCCCTGGTCTTCTCTGTGTGCCCCTTATATTTCCTCCAATTTTATTCCCATATTTTTCCTGTTCACTATATTAAAATTTACCAGAGATACTTTCAACTCCCTTAGAACCCTCTCTCCGCTTATCGAATAAATTAGTATTATATAAAGAAGCAATAAGGGAAAACATTAGAGTCTTCTTAATGAAGATGTTTTACTTCATTTTTCTCTGATCCATCTGTTGCCACTTCTCAAACGTACAGAGGTGGCTTCTTGAAACTAAGCTATTGCTATAGTTCCAGACTTATGCAGTGAAGCTGAAAGAACCACCTTTATATGCCCAGCCCAGAAGGCTGCAGTATGTGGACCCCTCCAACATAACAGCAGTAATACTATTACAATAGTTGTCACTTATATGATATTTTAAATATTTCAGATAAAGTGCAACCTTTAATACCACAACTTTTAGGTGTCCACTCAACAAATGGGAAAACTGAGGCTGACATTAGTTAAGTTAGCAACACAAAATCGTCAAACTCACTGAAACAACTTCCTGTTGTGGTATTGCTTGTGCTATTATCAGGAGAGTTTGGCAAAACTCCTGCCGGCCACATGCTTAGATTGGACCTGTCTCCCCAGTGGTGATCCCTTTCACTCCGCACTGTGCTTTGTGAAAGACAACTCTGTCCTTCTGTTGGTTTCTCTGACAAGACTGATAGAATCACAACCATCCCTGGAAACCTGAAGCCATCCCCCATCCTGCATAGTCTAATATAAGCTATTATTTCTACTTCTTTGTTATTTTGCATCAGGTCGGTTTTCTTCTCAATTCACATGTTCTCCTTTCATCAGTTTTTAAAACTGACTCCACATTTTTTCATTCTCCAGCTGTTGTCAGCGCCACTCAGAAGGAAGCCACTGTCTTGCTCAGGCTGGCTGATTCCTGCCCTGTCACGGATCAGCACAACAAAGAACCATATTTGCAACCAGTACACACAGATGACTCATCCTTACTACAAAAAACAAACACTTGCAAACCGTTATCCTACACTGGGGTCATGTGATTATCTTGAACAGAAAAGAAATAGGCATTCTAATAGAATCTCTTTGAACAAAAAATTTTTTACCCCAAGCATAATTTGCAAGGTAACGATATTAGGTCTGGTAGCATATTTGGGGGAAGTAGCCCAAGGATTCACCTAAAGGCAGGATTTCCAATGCGGCACAACCCCGAAACATCAAAGAATCATAGGATCCACCAACTTCCACATGTACTGTTTAATACACAAGCACACTGTATAAAAGTAATTCAAAATTTTCAAATTAAATCCTGTGAGTTATGTGTATTATAAAAATAGTCCGAATAAGAATTTTACAAGCGATGGCATAAAGTTGATTTAAAATACAATTTTAAAATGAAAATTAATACAAGAATGGAATCCAAATGTTCAACTGAAGTAGAATAATATATGCATCTATATACGTAATGGATCATGTACATGTATAATAATATGCATAGAAATATTTGAATTATTTATTTTTTATGTTTACATCATGTGTATTAGTTTTACACACACCCAGCAAGGCAACCCATGTGTGTTGTATTATTTGCCAGTGCTTTGTAAATATAGATGTAGTAAAAATTGTTTATTGTCTATTTCAAAAATTATTTAGCCTGCTAGCCTATTTCATTTTAAGAAACAGATAAAAAGAGACTTTCAATACTCTCACCAATCTCCTTCTTTCTCTCGGGTATATCCCTCAGCTGGATCATGAGCATTTTACTTAAAATAATTCTCTTAAATCAACATGACAGAGATGTTTCCATTCTCCCAACAGGTTTAGTCCTCTTTTTATTTATTTTTTGTTTACTTTGTGTTTCTGATTTGGGGAGGGTTCTTTGATAGTTTGTGGTTTTTTTCCCTACTAGGTTGGCCTTGCTAACTTTCCCTCAGGTGGCCCTTCAAGAACCTTTTCTAAATGCTCAAAGAAACAAGAGGAAAAATGTCAGCTTCCATGGTTGGCAAGACAAAGAGGCCAGGAGGGTAGAAAACAGCCTCACAGTAGGCAGCAGAGATCAGTAAGCAAGAGCCAGGCAAAGAGCAGAGCAAAACATTTTATTTCAACAGGTGCAAAGAACTTCTGAACAACCCAACTTCCCTATCACTTTATATTCACCAAGTGCTGTGCTATTTTGGCTGTCACTAAAGTAAATTTCTCTAAGGTCAGAGTCAAACTGTCAGGAAAATCAATAGAGCAGAGAGACAGGAAAGCACATTTATAAATGTGATATTTTGAACAACCAAATTATTTACAATATCCTGTCTTATCCTGTGCTCATTGATGATTTGCTCTTTCTATAACTAAGAACTTTGCCTCAAAAACGTAATCCAAACAAGTTCAACTGGGTGGGTACTGTGATACTACATGGTTAGGACAATCATGAAACAACTTCAGTGTTATTCAGGGCACTGACCAAAAAAAAAAAAAAATCATAAAATAATCAGTAGTTCCATGGTAAATTAAGAAGAGGTCCTAGAATCTCTCCTACATGTATCTTTTCTTTAAACCTTCAAGATTGATAGTTATTTAAAGTAGTATTGGGGATTTGGAGGATTCTATAATTCTTTGCGTAATAGGGAGAGTGTGGAGGGTGCTTTGATTTTTCTAGAATTCCTCACTGAATTATTAAAAGCCATGAACAATAAATGCAACTAGCTTATTGGTTGAACTAACTCTTTAGAATATAAACAGTTTTATGTTTCTACCATTATTACCCTAAAATATATTTTGTTACATTTCTATTCCTTAATCCTTAGGGATATTTTGGGGAAATATAACTTCCTGGTCATTTCAAATCCAGTCCTGCCTTAATTAAAATGTTAAGATGGTGTCTATCTAACAGCTGTGTCCTAACCCCATCTAAGACCACTCCAAAGCTGGATAAGCAATGATGAAGGGGATGGCCATGGTCTGTTCTTCCCTCCCCCCCTCCTTCTGCTTTGCATCTCCTGCAAAGTTTGGAGCAGTGGAAGGGGGATTGGGTGAAAGATGGAAACACCTATTTCCGTATCTTGTGGGGAGTCCCTGCTCACCACTGGCTCTTTGTAGCATGCCATATGCCTTCCTCTGGCCCTATTCTTCAATGAGATCACATACTTGCTCAGATTTTTGTTTTGTTTTGTTTTGTTTCTAATTTCCTTCAGCTTTTTCCCAGGTTCATATTCTTAAGGTCACCAGTTACCTTTTCCAGGGAGGTAGCTCCTTTGGATTGGGATTTTATCAAGATAATTAGAGCAAAGCTACCTTCTGCTGAAGCCAATAGTACCCAAAAAAAATCCAAAATTCTTTGTCCCACGAAACACTGGCTCACAGCCTGCCCCTTCTTATACCTTTCTTTTTCACCTGACTTTGTGGCTCATCCAACAAGCTTTCTGTTCGGAGCTTCTTCAGTCTGGGGGCAGACACCTGCCTCCATCAGCAAGTATACCAAACTCCTGGGGCACATTCCATACTTCAAAATTTTCTAATGCTTAACTACTTTTGGTGGGATGATAATTTCTGAGACTCAATTAGTATCCAGTCAGGAAGTCAAATATGTGAAATATCATTCTTCTCTAATGTAAATGATCCGATTTTTTTTTTCTTTTTGAGACTGCCTAAATTGGCCTAGGGCAGGGAGAATTAACCACCATTTCTCTACCATGAACATCGGCAGAGACATAATACAGCACTTTTATTTTTGGAAAGCAAAGATTTGCTACTCATTTAGGACAAAAAAAAAAAAAAAAGAAGCCCCCAAACAAAACAACCCTGAGTCACTTCTTAAATAGTACTCACTCTTGTTGTAAAGTACAGATAACTGCCACATATGTTTCTCAGCTTCAGGCTTTCGCTGACCTTGAGATAATAGAAAACGTTCCAATGCATCTGCTGATATAGAGATTATTTCTCCAGTGACTCATTTTGTCTCGTATACATCTATACTCAAATTTGAGTTGGTTAGCCTGCAAATAAAGCTTGCCTCATAACTAAATAAAAATGAATATATAATTTTTCAGCAACTTCTAGGAAACACCTATTTCTCACATCTTGACTCCATAAGGGTCATCAGATGTCACTTGTTTTGCATCATGCCACCATTTTATGTTCACCTCCTACCCAGCTGGCATTGCTGGGCTTTTCTGTGCCCTTATACTTTGATAAGTTTAGACTGCCTCGCTGATGTACATCTTTTCTGATGAAATCTGAGGGCTCTGATCCATTGCACAGATTGCTATTTTAAAGCTAACCCTTGGCACAGGAAGTCCAGAGGCTGGAACAACCCAGACTTTCACCTGGGAACCCAATATTTCCCTAACTCATTTAGAAAAGAGGTTTTAAGTATGATAACTTTGGAAATCTATATCATTATCAGTAGTAAAAATGATCCTTATAAATATACTATTGCTACAGAAATATAGTTAATAGCTTGAGTGGAAACATAATGCAGTCATTACGAGATAAATTCATGAGTCAGAAAACATCTGAGATCACATCTTGGCTCCACCTTCAAAAGCTATGTGACTGTGAGCACGTTATTCAACTTCTTAGTGCCTTAGTTTCCTAATCTGGAAAGTTGGTATAACAACATCTCCATCACAGATTGGTAGTAAAGACTAAATGTGTTAATGTATCGTCTTAGTCAATCTGGGCTGCTATAACAGAATATTATAGACTTGGTGGCTTAAAAAACAAACATTTATGTCTCACAGTGCTGGAGTTTGGAAATCTGAGATCAGGATGCCAGCACAGTTAGGTTCTGGTAAGGGCCTTTTTCTGAGTTGCAGACTGCCCACTTCTCCCTGTGTCTGTATGTGGAGAGAGAAGGTTAGATCTCTTCCGGTTTTTATGAATACACTGATAGCATCCTGAGGGCTCAACTCTCACAACCTACTTACCTCTCAAGACCTCACTTCATGATACCATACTACAGGATGCTGGAGTTTGAATCTGTGAATTTTGGAAAGACATAAACATATAGTCCTTAACAATATGTATGACTATTCATTTGTACCAGTCTTTAGACCTCCATAATTTTCCCAATGCCCCAGTCACCTGTCGCCCAACCACTTGGTATTGAAATCAGACAGTTTAATATTATGTGGGATGTTCAATTGAAAATAGGGTTCATGAATTAACAGATACATCTTTCACTTAATCAAAGTTCAAACAGAAACCATAGTTGAAGTGCTAGCTACCATCACCTTGCATGAGAAAGTATGGTTTGCAAAATATATTCTTAGCATAATCAGGATTTTTACCTTAATTAGAGAACAAGTGGAAACGGACCTTGGCAAATAAATGAAATAAAGTTTTCAAATAAAAGGAAAATTCATAGAAAACAAAGAAATATATGTAATTATGAAAATATTAATGTTTAATCAGAGTAACGTGTTGTTGAAATGAAGAATTAATTTGAAATACTTAAAAAGTTTGCACATTTTTCTATACGCAAGACATCAAGGAAGATATTTCAATATTTGCCAAAAAATGCTATGAACTGCTTGTAAAGTACAATATTCAACTTCAGAAGAATGAGTTCTCAGATTTCTTTAGTTGGGTATAAATACTCTAAACTATTGAATTAGTATTGATTTTGTCAAGCATTCTTCATTTCCTAAGTTTCTCAAATTGGTTTTCATCTCCTCAGATTAAAACTTCAGGATGCAATACATATCTGTACTATACACAGTTACAATCTCACCTTAAGATGACAAATGGGTTTACAGAAACAACTCAAATTTGTGTGAATTTTGATTGCATACTTACAAACTTTAGAGATGAATTGCTTTTGGTTGGATCTCAACATTTATTTCTGATAGACTGGACCTTTGACCCTTGTGACTGCAAGGCGTGTTTGTGTACGAGGTCCAGTATCACAGGAGCTCAAAGAGCTTCATCATATTGAACATTAAGGCTCTTTTCACATCAACCATGACAACAGACACTTTACTTTGATGACTACCACAAGCACATTTTAAGGCTTTGATTGGCTGTCTTCATTTTTATTTATTATCTATGAGTCCTAATAAGGATTATCTCCACCATTGGACATTTTATTTTGCTATAATTTGTTGAAATATTTCCACAGTGATAAAGATTATTGATTTTCACTAAGAAATGGGATTTCAAGATTCAAATGAACAATTTTTCAATTTTATATAAAAATGTTATATAGACTATGTAGCTTTTTATATTTAAATAATAACAGGATAAGTTCTTATGTATTTACCAATGAGTTTTACAAACACATTACCAAGAATTTTAAAGTTCCCTGTATCTTCCTTCCAGATTTTATTAACCAAACTCCCCACATATCATAGGCAAGGGCTATCTTTGGTTTTGGGTTAATCATTTTTTCCTTCTAAATTATAGATTTCAACACAGAAGTTTGTTTTAGTCAGTGTTCTCCAGAGAGATGAAACTACTAGGAAATATATATCTCAGTCGCTCAAAGTTAGAGAGAGAGAAACAGGAAGAAGAAGAAGGATGAAGAAGAGAAAGAGGAGGAGGAGGAGGAAGAAGAAGAGGGATTTATTAGGGAAATTGGCTCTTCAATTATAGAGGCTGAAAAGTTCCAAGACAGGTCCTCTACAAACTGGAGAACTGGGATGGGCTGAGAACCAAGGAAGATGATGGTATTAACTATCAGTCCAAGGCTGAAGGCCAGAGAGCCCAGGCAACTGCAAGTGTGGTGCTCACACAAATGTGTAATAGTATATGTCTGTTGATGTATATATGAAGGAGTTCTCTAGTGTTCATTACACATATTATCCACAGATGAGTGAAATTTTTATTGTACGTACATCATTGTGCATGAAGATTTCCCACTTGAGTGGGTAATGCCATACTTCTTTCTAAAGTAGTTTTCCTGATATGTATTCTAATCAGCTATCTAGACTGTTTCCCATCACAGAGACTGCTAGATAATTATACAACATCCAATTTTTCATACATATATACAAATACATTAATATCCTCAACTAAAAATCTAATTTTTCCACACTTTTTTTCCTTAAACTTTATGAGCTAAAAGAATTATTTTGTAGGGTTACCCCAAAATCAAAAATCTATTATCAATTGCATTTTCTCAATCCTACTGCTTATAATGCAGAAGTAATGTTTGGAGTTCCAGGAATCAATTAGGGGATGTGAAGAAAATACCCAGAGAACCACAGAGAATTCCAACATGATATCCTTGAGACACTAAGCAAATGCCAATAGACAGTTTCTCATTATAGAAGAAAAATGAGCTCATATGCATTTAAATAAAATATATCCTTTATTAATAACCAAACCAAATCTCGATATATTTTAATTGTGGATTTCAAATGTGTTTTTCTATTTACTAATAAAATTAATTTAAATATGTTGAATATAAACCTAATAGAAGCCATATACAAAAGCTATAAAAATTTGAAAGCATTGACTTTAAAATCAATAAGAAATCACACAATGTCTTCTATTCAACATGGCACTGGAAATCCAAAATAGTGTAACCAGACAAGAGGAAGACATCAAATATATGTGTACTGGAAAAGAAGAAAAAATGATTTTGATTAGATTAGTGTGATGATTCATAAATAAATTTCTCCAAATATACAGAAAGGTTAGTAAATTAATAAGAAATTTCATCATGTTTCCCAGATATAAATTCAAGATACATGAATAATTATATTTCTAATTGCAAGAAGAGATATTTATAAAGAGAAATTTAAAATATTATTTATAATAGGCTGATAAAATATTATTAAAGTAACAAACCTACAAAAGATATACAATAAATCACTTGAAAAATGTATATATTTATTAAACTACATTTGAAAAGATCTAAAGACATATTTATAGAAATAAAGATTCTCTATAGAGGAGGTATCAATTCTGCCATATTAATCTATACTTTTAATAGGTCAGCAGTCATAACACAAGTAAATGTGTTTGTGGATGTTGGAAAAAACATATAACCTGATATGAAAGAGATAAAGAGGATATAATTAAAAAAAAATTGGAACAAAAACACTGTACCAGATTTCAGTATGTGTCAGAAAGCTCCAATAATTTTGAAATGTGGCATTGATGTAAGGATAGACAAAATGGATCATAAAACACTATGGAGAGCCCTGAAACTGATCCCTGCATATTTAAAAATGAAATATGGCAAATCATAAGAGTGGGCTGTCTATTAAATGGACTAGGAAAATTGGTTGTCTATATGTAAAAGTATGGAATCTACATTATTACATCATGTACATATTTAATAAAAATTATTTCTAGGTAAATTAAGAATAACAAAATATTTTAATAACAAAATGCTTCTATAAAAATAGTCAAATATCTTTATTAACTAAAAGTAAGGATGGAGTCACTAAACTAAATACAATGTGAGAAGCATAAGGAAAAAGATTAGCAATGTTGTCACCATTGGAATTAAGAGGTCATGCATCAAAAACACCTTTAGTGAGTCCATAGTTATTTCCACCTACCTGCAAATGTAATCTCTGGGAAAAACAAAAACAACAACAGAAAATCAAACAAACCAAGTACCTGAGGAGGGGAGTGAAAATCTGGAGAAGAATTCCACCCAGGGATGTTTTGCAATTTTTCGAAAACACCCAACAATAGGTGAGTTGTTTCAATGGCTAAAACTCAGCAGAACCACAGAGAAAAAACACTGCAGGCTAAGAATTGAGGAGAAAGTTCTGGAAAGATAAGGAGAGAAAAGAATCTCTAATTTTTACATATAAACTGGCACAAGTCACAAGCTAACTTCAGAAGCTACATGAGCGGGACTGATGGAAGCCATGCAGTAAAAACACAAGAAAGCAAACTAAGAGTTGGAGAACTGGCCAAGAAGGTGAGACAGAATTTGTAGTCTGAGCCTCACTGAGATGATTGCATGCTTAACAAACAAACAAACAAACAAACAAACAAACAAACAAACAAAACAAACCCATCACATTTTCTAGAGGATTATAACAGCACCCAGACTCTATAAAACAAAACATTTAAAATGTCCAAGACACAACCCATACTTATTTATGCAAACTGCAAAGAGATAGAAAAATGTGGGTAGCCTATGATAAAGTTTTTCTACTAAAGTGAGACTAAAATAATGAGAGAGGAAAGGTGGTATAAAATGTTGTTTATGAATTCCTCCTAAATAATGGAAAATATGCAAAATTGCATTAATTATTTTGCATATCTGATTTTTATGTTTCAAAACATTGCTTCATTGTCACCTCAAAGATAGATAGCAATGGCATCACTGTTTCCATAGTTATGCCTTTTCCAGAATGTCATGCTGGAATTATATAGTGTGCAGCCTTTTCAGACTGTTTCTTGCACTTGTTAATATGTATTTAAGGCTCCTTCATATCATTCTATTGTTTGAAAACTCATTTTTTTAATCCATGAATATTCCTGCATTATATGAATGAATGAGTTTAGTAATTCACCTACCGAAGGACATCTTGATTGCATCCATTGTTTTTAAATTATGAATAAAAAAAGCTGCTATAAATATTTATGTGCAGTTTTTTTGTGTGTGGATATATGTTTTCAACATATTTGGATAAATACATAGGAGCACAATTGCTAAATCTTATAAGACCGTGTTTAGTTTTGCAAGAAGCCAAACTATCTATCAAAGTGACTGTATCATTTTGCATTCCTACTAGCAATGAATGAAAGTTGTCCAGATGCTTGCCAGCATTTGGTGTTGTCAGTGTTTTGGATTTTAACTAATCTAATAGGTGTGCACTGATATTTCATTGTGGTTTTAATTTGCCATTGCCTAATGATATACAATTTAGAACATCTTTTCATATGCATATTTACCATCTGTACATCTTCTTTGATAAGATTTCCATTCAAAATTTTGGCTCAGTATTGTATTGTTGTTCTTTTTCTTATTATTGAGTTTTATGAGTTTTGCATATTTTTGATACAAATATTTTATCAGATAAAAGTTTTTGCAAATATTGACTCCAAGTTTGTGTCTTGATTTTTTATTCCCTTAATACTCTACTTATACAACTTTCCAAATGAGAAAAAAAATTTTAAATATGTATATAACCATATTCTAACTTTGTATCACTATGCTTCTATGCTTCTGTGAATTATTTATATATACACATTTATTGATATATCCCCTCTCCATGAGATTATCAATTTCCTGAAAAGTCATGTCATCTATTTGTGTCCCCCCTCGATAATTGAACTAAACTTTCCAAACAGAAAACATTGTATATATCACATTATATATTAGTTTACCTAATATATAGAAGAGAAATTTGTTGAAAAAAAACTAATGAAGGTTGGTTACATGTATCAAAAATATAGAGAGATTTGCTTGCATGCCTACTAAGGATTTTTTTCTGTTGAATATTTCTGAATGTTTAATCACAGTATAAATCAACTTTTGAGGTACATACTATGTTCTAACAAAATAAAAATATGTATCATTTATAAGGCATAATTCTGTAAAAAATTGAACATGAAACTTTTAATTTAATTTTATTGCTTTTAGTGAGTTGTTGTATTTTACAATTCTTTGTAGTTTAGTAAAAAATAATGTTTTGCAATGATAACTGTACTTCTTTAAAGAAGGCTTCTACTGTGTAAGAAGGAGGATGAGATGATGGAGAAGGAATCAAAATATCAATGTCAAAGATCCTCTTATATTCTTTAATTATCTATGTTCATCTTAAATATTAGAAAATGTTTTCCAGGACATAGTTGTTATCACCTGTCCTTTGCACTCCTAACCAAAATATCTAACTCGGTCTGAAATGACTATAATCTTTCATATGAGGTCTTCTTCTATACTTACAATGTAGAAGAGATAAATGAGGAAATAATTGTAATAAATAATGTGATAAATGCTTTGGCATAAATCATCAGGCTATGGGAGCTGAATACATGGTTGGCACTCTTGTTATCATAAGTTATTTCTGACCATCATCTTTATTTATTTATTCATTTTGATTCACAATTGAAAGTCAGTTTTTGTCAGGTATGTAATTTAAGTATGTAAAAATTATAAAATCATATTTATTGAGGTAGCAAATGCATGATTTGAATGCCAGCAATTGCAGTATGGCATGCATTTTATAAAAAGAAGCCTTGATGAACAGAATTTTTAAGAAAGTTAGAAAGGCTTACATGCAATTAACACTTAAGGAAATAACCTTTATACAAGCTTAAAGAAGTGTGGTCAATAACACATTATCTTGCTACTGCAGAGGGCATTTTTAGAAAGCCTTAATAGACAGGATAATTAGTACTAGAGGAGTATTGCACTGCATTCATTGTTAACTCCTGCAACAAATACAGACAAAAATATAGAATGGCTACTACCCCTCAGAAATTTCCTGATTACATAGATAAGCATGTGAACAGGTCAGCTGAGTGACTCCTGTCTATGTAGTCATTCAGAGACTAGCTAACAGAGGCTTCATCATTTTCAACATGTGCCTGATATTAGTATTCATAGAGAAATGTTATCAGTCTTGTATTTATACACTATGAATTTTAGTAGCACTCTTGACATGTCTGCACATGTTATCATGGAAACGACTATTAACACATTCATTTGCAAAGAAAGCTGAAGTCAGGATGTTTAGACTTAAAGTAAGTCTTACTTGAAGGGTAAGTTCTAAATGACACTTGGCATTGCCAATTAGATTATGGGAAGACATTTTCCAAAATTTCAAAAAGCCAAATCTGAAATGTCCAACTTTTGATGAGAATATATGTAAAGTATTTACATAAAATCCATTATTTCAAAATTGCATACATAGAAACTCTTTAAAGTTATGTTATAAAAACTAACATCAATTTAAAAACGTTCAAGGAGTTGTATACTATTTGCTATCATTTCGCAGAATACTTGGCTAAAATGCTTAGAAGCTACTAATTTAAACATATGACAATGTGCTCTATGGGTGAATAAAGAATAATTCACCAGAGACATCTCAGACTGTAGTAGTCACAAATGACTTTTATTTCTGATTTTCAACATATAAAATTGACTAGTTAATGCATTTAAAAATAACATATTATGGCAATTCTCCAAATTTTTAATTACCACAGGAATTATAAGAATAAAATATTCCCCAAATGAAAGTTGTCTTAAATTATTTTTCAAAGAGTCATTGACTATAATGACATTCAAGAATGAGAAAAAATAATAATGTGATCTCTTAAATTTTGAATTAGCACAAGGCAATTGGGAATAGAGCTCTGCCTCTTGAAGTTAAACTTCCTGAATGTTTCCTGTGGTGATTCATTGAAGTATCTTAATTCTTACTTTCTTAATAGTTTCCCCAATTAGCTCTCTAATTTAATTAATATATGTTCATGCAGTCATATATTCACTTATGTCCTATTTGCTCTAATTTTTTTCTCTCCTGCTGAAATTATTCTGTAGTGCATTAAATAAGGGTTGTAAAAGTTTACTTCTGTAAAATTATGTTGCTTATGTGGACTGAATGTGTAAAGTATATTGGAAAACAGGGTAAGGTAAAAAGCAAAGCTGAGAAACTAACCATTTGGTATTCTGGTCCTGACTTTACTAAATGTATAATTTGACTAGAAAAATAACCATCTTAGAACAAACATCATCTTTCCCATTAGTTTGGTACTTAAATATAACTTAAAATGAGGACAATTTCCAAAATTAAGAAAAAAAAAACAGTAACCCAAATTTAATGAGTAAAAGGGTAAAGTATGATGGTCTTATTCTGTATGATATGGAAGAGAAAATGATTATCAAAGAAATAGTAATACAAGAATGTGTAGTTCAACATTTGACATTGATTAAATAATGACTTATTAAAATCAGTTTTTCATTTATCATAGATATGTTTATTTATTTTTTTTCTTTTCTTATTATGTTCTTGAATTTCCTGTGGATAACTCTTAGACTTCATGTCTTACTTCATTTGGGCTGCTATAAGAGAATACCACAGACTCAGTGGATTATGAACAACAGAAATTCATTTCTCACATTACTAGAGGCTAGAAAATCCAACATCAAGGTGCCTACAGATTCTATGTCTGGTGAGGACCTGCTTCCTTGTTCACAGGTGACATCATCTCACTGTATCTTTTCATGAGAGAAGGGACAAAGGCTCCCTGGGCTCCTTGTATTTCGAAGTGGGGCTTTTGGTAGTCAATGAGGTTATGGGGGCATCTACCAAAGGCCCTGGATTTTAATACTATCATATTGGGCGTTAGAATTTCAACATCTGAATGTTGGGGATACACAAATGTTTAGTCTACAGCACTTCAGTTATATGTAAGTTCACTAATTTGTTCCTTCTGATTTCTGAAATAGGGAAAAATCCCACTGAATGAGTAACTTAATATTATAAAAGTACTTAGTTAAATGTATAGTATATATAATTGTGAGATTATTGTCTGGACATAAATAATAATGTATCTTTAGATAAGTAGTAGGAAAATATTACTGTAACTATAATTTTTAAAAGGAGAGGGAAATATATAAAATATAAAAAGATAAATGAGAAAACCTCTGCGATTATCTTGTGTAAGTACAAGTGTAAGTACTTGAGCACTCTCAGAATTAGGCCAAAAGAGAAAAAGAGGGAAAAGAATCATGACAGAAAAACTCATCACAATACAGTGGGAGCCTTTACATATTTGTTAACAGAGAATAATGTATCCCTGCAAATTAAGAGATGAGTCTCCAGAAAACTGCTTCCCAGATGTTGGGTAGGGCTACTTTAATTTCTATATTTTCCACTTAGTATGTTGCCTATGTTCACTTTGAAGTAAGTTAGTCTGTACAAGGAAGAATTTATTATAGACTCACATAAAAATAAGAAAAGAAAAATAAATTTCACTCTATAAAAATTGACATTTAGAAATTCAAAGGGCAAATGGCAAAAGGGGAAATTTTTTTTCTATTTCATATTATAACAAAATAACTACTACTCATAAAATATAAAGCCCTCTACAAATTAAAGCAAAACAATGATTATTAAGTAATTGCTAAGGAGAAAATTGGGCAAAGGTGATAAACAAATAAATCAGAGGAAATTTAAAAATAATGGTTCTTTATATATTTTTAAAAGCTCAATTTTATTCAAAATAGCAGAAATACAACATAAAGGTTTTTTTGAAGTACCATTTTCACTTATCAGTTTAACAAAAACCAGAATTTTTGTTAATATATTGTGTTGGTGTAGGGTTAACATATCAATGGATTTTTAAATTATTTCATCCTCTCTTTAAGATAACTTGACTTTAATGACAAAAATGATAAGTAAAATACTCTTTTATCCAAAAATTTCTAGGAATTTATCAAACAAATGTCTTCTTACATATTCAAACATGTATAGTTTTCCAGTGCTTCCACTTCCTAGCAAAAATAGCAAAAAACACTAGTATTTTATGTTTATATTGGTATACATTTATATTTTAATGAAGAAGCTCTTCATATATTGAGAGGTAATAATTTCAAGGATAGAATTTTTAAAAAGAGGTATAGTATACAACAATATGTATCATATGCTCTCATTTGTATAAAAATGGGACAAATAATACACATAATACATATGTGTATAATCACATAATACATATGTGATTCTCTATGTATGTGTATGTGAGTGTGTGGGTGTGTGTGTTTAGTTTGGGCATAAAAACCATGTAAAGGCTACACAAGGAAATAGAAACTTTGCTTTCTCCCAAAGAGAGTAATTAAATGTTTAAGAGAATTGGGTAGAAGGAAACTTTATAATATATACAATTCTTGAAAAGTCTTTTAAATATAACATTATGTGAATATCATTCATTTATACACACACACTCTCACACACATATTATATCATTTTCAATAAATGAGTAACAATGGTGAAGCCCTAGAGCTCTTGGAATAATTTTTATTATTAACATATTGCTAGTAGCATTGTACATTAACATGAACTAAAATTTTTCCAAATAGTTCTTATTCAGTAATTTTACTTTATTTTTATCTATGTTTAAATTTTGGTCCATTCACAAGTGTAAAAAATGAGAATTGCTAAATGCAACATAACACATTGACTGAGTCTAATTCTATTGGTGAATTAGACTGAGTCTAATTCTATTCTTACAAAGATTAATTAACAACATAATTAGCAACACTATTAGCAATGAGCAACAATTAATTAGCAAATCATTATTCTAATAAGATAATTTTAAAATAATATAGAAATAATTCTAGAACATATAGAAATCATATCAAATATTTTAAGAGAGTACAAAAATAATTTTTTCAGAGGCTTAGGATTACATCTTATATTTATCTCTACTTTTCAAACTTTCAAAATTTTAAAGGTTGAAGTTAGAATAATATCTAGATCATTGTATTTCTGATGAACAGTTACAAAGATCAATATCAACATTATACCAAAATTAAGGACTGATTTTAAATTCTGGTCTATGTCTCATTCTGAAAACCATTTTTAAGAAGTCTCAGCTGGCAGAGATAGAAAACAAAATGGGGGATTCGTGGAAAATAGCAAAAAAATCAGTAGAAATCACAAGGGCTGCAAAATTGGACAGTCATCTAGAAGAGGGAACTGTGGTTTGAAAGACCTCACGCTCGGTTTTGCAAGAATATCCAGTAAAAAAAAAAAATATTTGAAAGGATTGATCTGGAAGGAATTCTCACTAATATTATTTAGTTGTCATTTAAAACCAACTTTTAGCTTTGTGTAGCTGCCTCTGTGTTCAAAGACAGTTTGCTGGTGATCTATACAAATGCCCTGTCAAAGCCCTCCTGAGACAACCAAAGCCTTAATTATGGTGTCAAATTTCCCATTGTTTTATTTCTCACTAAGGAAAAAATATTGTTCATAATCAGAATTCGAAGACTCTGGCTACAGAGCCATTACAGGAGATAGCTTTTCTTCTTCACTGAGGAGTAACGTGTCTGCAGCAAGGCTTGGCTGCGGGCCATGGTCACACCAGCAGTAAGCAGAGATCTCTCTCTGGGAGATAACATGTCACATTTGGTGCATTTGAACAGAAGGTCTGACTTTAGTTTTCTGCTCAACTAAGTTTCCAGACACTCTCAGGGGTACACTGGTGGAAAGGCCATGGGCTGGAGCTGCGACTTGTGAAAAACTCTCAGGCTGAATTAATTATAGTTCTGGAAGTGATGGGAGAAACGAAAAAAACATCAAGAAACTGTGGGATCTGGGGAAGTAATTTACTTTTGAATTATTGCCTGGGAATTTTTAGGTGATACTGTAGTGCCAAAGGAGGAAATATTATCACTGATAACTAACTCTTAATGAGGAACTACTGAAGTGTAGCTATGACCTAATACCAAATTTAGGGCTGCAAAAGAACACAGAAGATCTATATGGCACAATCCCTATTAGTTCGAGGAACTTATAATCATTGAGGAAATTAATTATCTGACATAAAAAAAACTTTGGGCGAATGGGACACAGACTGTGTCTTTTTCCTGTTGTTGTAGTAGGGCCATCCGGAGCCGGGGCTGCAATCCAATCTAAAGAGGTCATGTTGGAATCATTGTTCTTTCTGAATTTTGGGGGAAAACCATAGGTGAAGATGAGGTCACTGTTAAGAAATGTACAGGGTCTAGGGTTTCTTCTACTTGTAGGTTCATAAGGTTGCCTACGAGAGTTTCATAGGTGCTAGCAGAAGGCACAAAAGGCACCTGCATAACAGACAAATACCAGTAGACAGAGGTCCATGCCTGTTTCCATCACTTCCCCATGCCATTCAAGTCCCATGTGGGTGAGGCAAAGGGCCCATGATAGACACTTCAACTTGCAAGAGAGGGCATTGTAGGGGGGTGCACTGCAGGGGAAGAGCACTGAGCTTTAGGAATCTACTGTTTTTATAGAAAACATAAGGCAGTTGGCCCTTACCTCGGGAAGAGATTTCTCATCATTTCTCAGAGTAACTCACTGAAAGAACAACCCAAAAAATTGCTTGGGGAAAAAGTGGCTGTAGCACTCTTGACATCACTAGGAAGAATGAACAGGGACAGATGACCACCTTTCCTAACAGTCACCAGGGAGAACAGGAGAAGTGGTAGATGGCTAGCAGTAAACCTTAGGGAACACCTACATTAAAAATATGCAGAAGAGACTCAGTATGCATAATTAGAGAAATAGGAGAAAAGTCAAAAGAAAACAGTATATTAAAGTTAAGGATAAAAAAAATATTCAGGGGGGTGCAGACACATGATGTTCAGATATATCAATAATCTTCTCCATAAATGAAGGACATGAAATTATTTGGAACAGTGCTGTGCAAATTTTTTTTTGTCTGAGTGTCCCTTTACACTGTCAAAAAGCCTTGAGAAATCCAAGAGCTTTCATTTACGTGGGTGATAGTACTTGACATTTACTGCATTAAAAATTAAGTCTGAGAAAAATTTGAAATATTTATCAATTGAATCTTTCAAAATATGTTTTAGAAAAAAACTTACTACATTTTCTAAAACAAAAACATTAATGAGAACATTATTTTATACTTTGATAAACATGTCTTAACACAAAATAGTTCGATTCTTAGATTTGCTTCTATATTCTTTGTATTATCATAAGTTGTATACATTGAAGAAAATCCAACCTCACACAGATATATAGTTATAAAAGAGGTGAGAGCATTTTAATAGCCATTTTTCAAAATTGGGGATATTCTTTGTTAATACTATACCAAAACTTGACAAGCTATAATTTTTAAATAGTAGTTGGAATGTGGAATCAGAAAACATACCATTATTTGTTGTGCTGCGCTACATTCAAATTCATTGGTCTTTCTTGCACTTTGGATGGATCATTTATTCAAATATTATTATTTTGTCATCTCATGAACATACAGATCATTTAGAAAGTATTGGTTTACTGAGTTATGGTGCTCTTTTAAATGTCGGCACATTTCATTATACAATATTAAGCATTGCATTAATTAACTTCATCACCTATCTCATCAGAAAAATATTTAAGAATTAGTATCAATCTCACAGTAGCAGTTACAAGTTTTCCAAATTTATAATTGTCATTTGAAAGCTCAAATTTTATTCTTGACAATCCATCAGGTGTTTGCCTTAAAGTGGCAAGTCCACTTTCTTTGTTCACGATCAAGAAAATGTCTGCAAAATACTGACTTCTGAATATAACCACAGTTTTTCTGTTAGTCTTTCTATCAAGTCAAAGTGGTGCTTCAGGAATAAAATCAGCTATTATAGCTCACACTGTAGACAATGACAGGAACCTGAGCGTAATCATCATGCGTTCTTATGGAATGGCAGTGCCTTGTATGCTCTTCCCAATTCAACACACAGAATATTAAAACTGGAGACTTGAGATTTAATAATAAACAATAAATTAACAATTTTTATTTTCCAGGACATTCTTGATTTCTCTTTTTGTTTGTTTGTTTGTTTGTTTTTTCCTAAAAATTTCGGGCCGTGAAGAATACAATGACTACTAGTGGCATAGTCCAACTCCCTTAATTTATGCTAAGTCACCAGGAGTTTCATCTAACTTGTTTTGCATTATCAATACACATGTTAACCAGGAGTTTCATCTAACTTGTTTTGCATTATCAATACACATGTTAACACAAAAAACAGGCACAGAGCATCTCACTATTATTATGAAACGAATTAGACCATTACCATGAATGTATATAAGGGACCCTAGAAGTCTGTAAACAATATTTTGCAGAAGTGTTATTTCAGAAACTGAAGTGAAAACTGGGACGTCTTCCTTCCTTTAATTACTAATCTAGTACTTTGAGTTTTTATATTTAACTTTTCTGCTCACATCATCTCTCCCTCCATTCCTCCCTTTCTCTTTCTCTCTCTCTTTCTCTTTGTGTGTTTCAGTGTGCGTGCAAGCTCAGACAGTAGATATGCAGAGTATAAATAAAACTTCAAGAAATATCTTATTTTCATATTATAGAACATTTTTAGAAATTCCTTGTGACTTCTTTAATAGTTACTATTTTTTACTTTTATTAATATAACAGTTTTTAATATATATAATATCTCCTCTGTTTTAGACATTTTCTACAAGCCTCTTGGTTTCTAGTATACTACAAAAAGTCTCTAATCTACATTCATAATTATTTCTCTATGTTTAATAACTTGCTACAATCCATGTACATCATGTCATCTTAAATGTGCCTGAATTTCAGAGAGAGGCAGAAGAATCAATCACCACATCTAAGGTATATCTCACCATTTTCTACAATGAAGACTTGACACCTAACTGACATAATTTTCAGTGTAAAGCCATATATTTGGCAAGACATGTATTATATCTATTAGTTGGATTTGAAAGTGCTAACATTTTCACATATTTAGAAAATATCATAACATGTAGTGATACAACAAATAAAAATTATATCAGATTGGATAATAAAAGGATGATATAAAACAAAACTTACTAAATATTTCTGGGATGCACTTAAAGCTGGCATAACATGAATATTCATGCAAGGTAGAAATAATTTCATCACATCTTAAAAAATAAAAAATAAAGGATATTAGGAAGTTTACATCTCAGAACCAGATTAGTATATTTCAGATGACTTATTGACAATAAATATTTTTACATTTATATTAGGAAGTTTATTCATTACCAAAATGATTGGAAGTATAATAGTCAACATTTATGGTCTTTCTGTCCAACTGAGTATATAACTGTTCAATATATCACCTGAAAATGTAGTAGGATAGTATTTTAAATGTATTCAATTTATATTCTTTAGTTCCTTTTTACTCACCACCTTTCCTCCACCATTAAAGTAATACTGAGTTTATTGTCCAAGGGAAGAAAGAACAAAAAAAGAAAATGGGATATAAAAAGCCAAAGATTAAAGTTATTAAGTATAAAACATCCAATTCCCTTAAGTACTATGTTTGACAGTTGATATCTCTGAGATTTCATTTTAACACCTCTTGTCTTATTTTTATTGTGAAGGTACACACTCAGTCTTTCAAACACACATTTTGGTTTGTGATTATATCTCAAATTTTTTGAGAGAAATTTTTGTGAAATCATGGATAAGTCAAAAATTCATGTTATTTTCAAATATGAGTTCTGTCATGCAGTGTAGACAGCTCAAAATATCAGGAAGTGTTTAGAAAGGATGTGGCTAGTGAATACACAGTTATTTTGATGGTTTGAGAAGTTCTATTCTGGTGATTTTAATCTTGAAAATGAGCCACGTGGGTGACCTGAGACCAAGGTGGATAATGATGAGGTGAAAGCTGTAGTGGAAGCGAATCCATCACAACCTGTGTGTAAATTAGCAGCAAGGTTTGACATTACTATTCCAACAATATTGGACCATTTGAAACAAATTGGCAAGGTAAAAAAGCTGGATAGATGAATACCACATGAATTAAATGAGCATCAGATGAAAAATCATCTCCAAGCTTGCTTTTCTTTGATGTCGTGACCTAATGACATTTCTACACTGTATTGTCATGTGTGACGAAAAATGGATTATTTTTGACAATCGCTAGTGTTAGGCACAATGGCTGGATAAAGATGAAGAACCAAAACGTATCTAAAGCCAAATATTGGCTAATGTTGTCACTTTGGTGGACCAGCGCTGGTATTTTCCACTACAGCTTCATGAAATGTGGTCAATCAATTACAGCGGCTGTCTGCTGCCACCAATTGTACAAAATGATGAGGATGCTTGCTATTAAGCAGCTGAGACTGGTCAACAGAGACAGGTTAATTCTTGCAAGACAATGCTTGACCTCAAACAACGCTGCGCAAACTAAAGAAGCTGGACTTAGAAACTCTCGGTCATCCACCATATTCACCAGGCCTTGAATCAACTGACTACCACTTCTTCCAGGCTTTGGACCGCGTCTTGCAAGGAAAAATATTCAATTCTCACCAAGCTGTGGAAAACACCTTTGTTGATTTAATCGTCACTCACTTTCCAGGCTTCTTCGCTGCTGGCATAAACAAGCTGCTCCCGCTAAGATGACAAAACTGTGTCAATACTTTAGGCACATACTTTCATTAATTGTACTGCTTCTTATTTGAGATATAATAAACTACACTTTTGATTATAAATCGGACATTTCATATTTGATGACCTAGTAATTTGGCTTGACATTTCTAAACAGGCTTTAAAAATCCATAGCGAGAGAGCAAGTCTTAAATGCACTTTTGGTTTATATAAGTGATATATATGGATTTGTAGGAAATAAAAATGCTTTGGATATTCCAAGGATTTAGAGATTAAACAATTATAACACAGAGAAAAATAAATAATGAATACCAGAGAAAGAAAGACAATGTATAAATACATCAGACAGTTTTCCAACTTCATGGTAAAAGCTCTCAACTGGTTAGCAGAAGAGGAAAGCTAGAGGAATTACTAACCTTTAGAGATTGATGATGCCTGAGAGGCTTAACACTCCTATTCCCTAGGGCTCTTTCTAGTGAAAAAGGGCTAAACCCTACATAAGTTCAGGGGAAATCTGAGAGTACAGGAGAAGCCTTCTATATTTTTCATGCATAGCCTATGGACATTCAAACCTGGCAGGGAAACTCCACATTAAATATGGTGCCACATCAATGAAATAGACACAGGCTGTGGGCTTGACTTGCAACTTCAGAAAATGTTGCTAAACCTGGCCTGGTGCAGATAAGGCAACCAGTCTCCCATAAGGTATATGTGGCAGATGCATTTCTCAAAGATGACTGCAACAAGTACTCTCATTTCCCCTTGTAGTTTTTACTATGTGACTGAGAGTCCTCCCATGAGGACATGGGGTTTGTGATTCTTCTTGAATCTGATGGGCTTATGAATGACAAGTGATATTATATGACTTCAAGGCTGTCATAAAAGACAAATGACTTATGCTTGCTTCTCTTGGATTTTTTTTTTATAACCCCTTGTAACCCAGTTATTCATGCAATGAGAAGGCCCATGTAGCCAGGAGAGGCTGCATGTAGGTGTTGGGCCAACAGGTGCAAATGATATGTCAAAGAAAGTCATTAGATGAATCCAGTCTCCAGACTTGAGGTATTTCAAATAAAGACCCAAGTATCTCTGAACAGAAACAGGCTTTCCCCACTTGGATTGTTTTTAATTCCTTTTCCTGGGAATCCCAGAATATAATAAAAGGGTGGCTATTTTATGTCATTGAATTTGGAGCTTTTTGTCATAATTGGGACATGTGAGTGAGGAAAAAAGGCAGTAGCACTGAGAAAAATCTGCTTTGGGGGAAGTAAGCAAAGTGCCTAAGTACCTAGATCTGGTGCCTCAAAGTCATGACAGCACCCTCAGGCATCAGGACCAGATACTATGACAGGAGTGCCAATCCCAGGCTAACTGAATCATATCTTAAAGAATGCTGGCAGAGGCAGAAGATAACAATGGAACAGATAACTTTTCTTAAATGCCACATTAATACCATAGACTCTATGGAACTTAAAGAAGCTATAGAAGAATGGAAGGAAAATATGAAATGGGAAGAATTACAAATTGACAAATTTCATCCTAAAATATCCACATTTAAATAATGTATTTGAGTTGAGATGATTTAATTTTCATTTATCACTTGTGTATTATTTTTTTATCATAGAGAAATAAAGTCCCATTTTGACGTATGTTAAATTCTAACTTTATAAAATGCTCAAAGTGCTAGCTACATATATGTTTTTAAACATGCTTGTGGAAATGGGCACTGCTCTGAGCTGATGACATATATTGTCATGTGCCCCTCTACAAATCTTCAAATTTTAACTGGAAAATAATTTTTCAGTTGGCACACTGAAACCAAAACTTCGTGTCTTCAACACAGCCTGTTGGAACAGAAACCAACAGCTCCTTCTGCTTCCACGTTATTTTATTTTACTTTTGTAATTGTGCTAAAATAAACATAAAATTCACCACCTTAACTGTTCTTAAGTATTCTTAAGCTTCTGCTACTACTTTTAAGGATTCACTCTGTATTTTAAAGCTCTCTAGAGATTTAATGTGAATTTTCAAGGAGGGGTCTTAAGAAAAGAACATCAGTTATTGTTCATAAATAACATGTTCTAAATTTCTGCTAGTGATAATAGATCTATACCCATGTAATCAGACTCTTCTATTGAATACTGAGACCTACAGTAATGTTTGTAAGATAAATAGGCCCAACGGGGATGTATCTCTGACCCAAATCCAAAATGGAGTTACCTGGCATGAATGGGAGTTGAGTCTGTAGCCATCTTCTAAGAAGCTCAATATATCTGACACAATAAGATAATGAAATATCATCAGGAACACGGTCTCAACTAAAACTGATAAATCATCAATATAGAGCAATTTTAAAATGTTGATTTTATAACAAATCCCATTTGCAGTCAAATTCTAATTATTTAACATTGGCTCAATCTATTATATACTCATGGAACTCTTACTTTCCATTTTAAGATAATAAGATGAAAGTGCCACTTAATTATTTGATTGGAAGGCAGCCATATTATAGAAGGCTCTGAGATGTCCTTCCCCACTCCCATATCCCAAAGGATGCTGCGCCCACTTGTTCCTTTCTTCCTGTCTCTAACTCTTCACTCCCTAAATTTGATTCCTTCTCCCACTGAAACCTCATCTCCATTCTCTTTCTGAGAAACTGGGCTTTGGTTCTATGGCACCATTGTCTCTCAAAGCTGGAATTGTACTACCTATGAAAGAAATCTGTGTAGGATCTTTAAAACATTATAATTCAAGAGACCATCAGCTGTGAGGAACTCTAAGGAATGTAGGCGTAAACTTTAAAGACAGCATATCTATTCTGAGTAGATGTACTGTAATGTTACCTTGTAAACAATACTATGAAAGTTGAGTTCGGTGGCTTCTCATAAAAATAAAAGTAAAGGCTCAAAATTAGGCATTCGTATAGTTAGTGAATAACTTCCTTCTTTTGTGACAAATGAGTTATGAATGCTTGCTTGAGTTCAATTCTCAGGAAGAAAAGGAAAAGGGAGAGATAGTAATTGATGTTTTCATTTCTATTTCAACTTTGAAAGGATAATTTGCATAAGATAAGGACACTGACCACAATTTTGGTTCATATTTACTGAGTCCGGATGGAGACACTAAATGTGTATGGACCATTCCTAATATTTCACTTCTAATAACTCTTTTGAGTCACGGATCCTTTTGGAAACCAAGTGAAGTTAATGGGTGTCCAGTGTTTTTAAACATATGAAATAACATAAAAAATAATCCTATGTAAGTGTAGGTAATATATTAACAACTAACAGCCTTTATCATCTCAAAGTAGTGGTTAATACACACAATTCTTTGATATCTTCAATAATTTGAATATAATATAAAAGATTATGATTTCTTTGGATAATGAAGTCACCCAGAATCACCAATACTATTGTATTTCATTGCTTACAATTAATATTAAAGGTAATGCTAAATTTCAGTTACAAGATAGTAAAAATAATGATATATATTTTTCTTTTCCAAGTTAATCACACTTCCCCCACCAAATGTGTGTATAGACTCATTAGGGTTAGGTGAGTTCTAGTTAAAAAAACCCTGAGTTAAGATTAGGTTATGGCTTTAAATTGCTTGTGAAATGATTCATACTTCATACTAATATCAAGAAGAGTCATTACTTATAAAATCTGAGCAAAAATCTAACATCAGCAACAACAAACAGCAAACACTGCATCTGTGCCCACCATGAATAAACTAGCAACCATAGACAGGCTTAGTTTCAGGGTAGAGAAGGCTGGATGCATTAGATTTCAAAAATTATTTTGGGAAGCTTGCCAGTTTAAGTTTAGGCCACTTCCATATTTGATTAGAGTAAAAACAACTGTGGAAAATTTCTAGACTTATTATAGACTGATTAGATGAGCCAGGTACTATTTGTGCTTAATCACACATTCTTTTTTCTACGGTTCCTACAAGTGAAATTTTTTCTTTGGTTAATTTTCTGTGTAATGTTAGCTATGCCAATTACATGGGAAAGGGCAAGTTACTTAAACATTCAGCTCATCAGTTTTCTCTTGTGTAAAATGAATGGGTTAAGCTAAATGATCTTTAAGGTGGATTATAGTAGAAAGAGAATTAGTTTTGAAGTTAAACATTAGTTAAAATCCCCATTTCAACACTATTAAATAAAATATGATTTAAGAAAGTTGAGACCCAGTTCATTACAGAGTTGTTACGAGGATAAAGTAAGATAATGCAACGTTATGTTAATATTATCTTATCTTAATGTTTCTATAAGGCACATAGTCAGCACTAAATAATGTGACTTCATATCCAGACACTAATATGCTTGGGCTATAAATGCCTGCTCCATGCGTATGATATCCTAATTGTTATTTTCAAATAACTGCTTGTTATTGAAAGTACTATGAACATTATGCTACAAAATGCTTGCATAGTTTATAGAAGAAAAATGACCAACATTTCTCCAAATTGCTTGCATCAGAAATGATGGAGTATAGGATATAAAGCAGAGAATATTAAAGAACATGCAGCAGTTTGATAACATGGTCAGATTCTCAGTAATTTCCAATAGTTTTCTAGGCCAGGGACACCTAAAAAATGTCAAGGTGTGCTCGGCTCAGCTGTGTGAACAACACATAAGGCTCCCTGTGGTGGGCGCCAGCACACAGGGCAGGGGAGGCTGCTCCCCTCCCACCACCCACCTCTGTCCAGGGATCATCCTCACCTCCTCATACCCACAAGCCATCCTGCCCTTCCAGGACATAGCAGCTGAGCCACTTCTCTCCTATACACAAAATGGTTTGATAGTCGCGAATTGTCAAGCAAATAGAATAGGGCACATCACATTCTGCTTTTTAAAATAGTTGTTCACCCATTACAGCTATTCTTTCACAACATTCATAGTGGGACCCTAAATGAGAGAATTCCTCCAAATTCTAATTTATTTCAGTAGTGCCATGGACTGCATTGTGCCCCCTTTAAATTCTATGTTGAAGCCCTAACCTGGGATGTGATGGTACTTGGTGACGGGGCCTTTGAGGCATAGTTAGGTTTAGTTGAGTTCATGAGGGTGGGGCTCTCATTTGGGATTAGTGCCCTTATAAGAAAAGGAAGAGACACCAGAGCTCTCTCTGCCATGTGAGGACGCAGGGAAAAGGCAAAGTCTACAGACCAGAAAGAGAGCCCTTACCTGAATGCAGTCATGCTGGTGCCTTGATCTTAGACTTTCAACTCTCAGAACTCTGAGAAAATTAACATTCTGCTATTTAAGCCAACCAGTTTATGGTATTTTGTTATGGTGGTAGCCCAAGCTGACTAACATAAGTGATAAGGCAATAGGGATAAAGAGCGTGACATGCAAAAGAGACATTCTGTGTAACCTGCTAAAATTTTGCATGCTTTCCTTGACGCTTTCCACTATACATCCTACATTAAGCTTAAATCCATTATCCAAAGTGAGGCAACACAAGATAAGGAAAAGGCTCCACATGTACTCGCTATCAAATTGATACTGACTGATTAAAACTACGGTGCTCAAATGGTGGTGGTGTTCACCAGGAATTGGGGGGAGGTGGAGTTGACCCACATCTTAGGGATGCGGCTAGCATTGTGGAGGGGAAGGGCCTACCTCTAACCCTTCCTAGGAAGAGGCAAAGATATAAAATGTAACCAAAATGTCAAAAAACAAATTATCAGGTGTCGAGCAGGTGGGGAGGAGGGGATGGGTGTATACTTACATAACGAGTGCGATGTGACCACCTGGGGGATGGACACACTTGAAGCTCTGACTCGAGGGGAAAGGGAGGCAAGGGCAATACATATAACCTTAAAAACATTTGTACCCCCATAATATGATATAATAAAAAAATTGCATGCTTTGAGATGAAAGGAAGTATTTGCAGGGATTTAAAGTCTATGTTAATTTGCATTGCTATTATCTTTCTCTCCATGTGTAGTAGACAAAATGTAGGCCCCTCAAAGTATTCACACACTAATCCCTGGAACCTGTGAATTTGTTACCTTACATGACAAAAAGGATTTTACAGATGCCATTAAATTAGAGATCATGAGATGGGGAGATTATCCTGGATTATCCAAGTGTCCCCAAATGTAATCATAAGGGCCCTTATAAGAGGGAGGCTAAAGGGTGAGAGGCAGGGAATGAGATGTGATAATGGAAGTAGAAGTGAGTAGGGGGGAGGGAAAGAGAGGGAGAAGGAAGGGAGCCGGAGAGACACAGCGAGAAAAGATGCCATGTGATGC
Source organism: Microcebus murinus (assembly GCF_040939455.1). Classification (NCBI taxonomy): domain Eukaryota; kingdom Metazoa; phylum Chordata; class Mammalia; order Primates; family Cheirogaleidae; genus Microcebus; species Microcebus murinus. Next base: position 13,319,170 of record NC_134116.1, read on the forward strand.
TGCCTTCACAGCTGGAGGAGAGGCCAAGAGACAAGAATGCAGGAAGTTGGAAAAGGGGAGGAAATGAACTCTCCCCTAGAGCCTCCAGAAAGAATACAACATTGACAACACATTGCTTTTAGGATTTCTACCTCCAGGCCTGGAAGATCATAGATTTGTGTGGTTTCAATCCACTAAGTTTTTCATATTCTTTTACAATAGCAATCGGAAAGTAATATGCTATATTATCTGAGTAAATACATTTTTACATAGCTGTTTTTTTTTCTTCTGGGTATAACATATGAGCTATAATATTGAACCAAACAGAATAATATATTGAATATTGAATTTACCATGTGTGCAAATAGAGTCCCAAATCCAATCACTTACCTTCAAGAAGAGTCTTAGGAACATAGTTGAGGAATGATGCTTTATCCATCATTTACATTAAAATGTTATGAAATATCAGAAGCATTCCTAAAAATTAATTAATTAAAATAGCTTGTGTTTAAAACCATGCCCTCATGATGCTGATGCTTCACTTTTCAAGAGAGAGAGTTTGAAAAGTGCATGATTGTGGGGTGGGGAGTTGAGGTGGGAGTTGTAAGAAAGGGCATCACACTGCTATGGTCACCAAGGCTCTTGGCTTTACCACTTGCCAGGACCTTGAAAAATTAACTACCCCCTCCATGCCTCTGTTTTCTCAAAATTGGGGAAACTAATACTCCCTACTTCATAAAATTAGTGTAAGTAATTAATAGAGGGAATGTATTTAAAATACTAAGAACAGTACTTGGCACATAAAAATCACTCTGAAAACACTAGCTATTAGTGCTATTGTTATGATTATCACCATGAATATTTCCACTAAACTAAATAAATATTCCAGAAACCTGAGGGCTCTTCCATTACCACAGTGCTTGCTGAAGCACTGCAATGGCCGTCAGTGAGCAACTACTCTCCTGCGTCTTGTTGACGGCTGCAGGACTTCACCAACTGGCCACTCACAGTCCTGCTGGTTCTGCTATTGCCACACACTAGTCACTCTAGGAAATCATTCCTCCATTTCCATGGTTCAGTTTCAACAATGTAGGATCACTAAAAATATATTTCAGAAAAAGGCAGTTGTTTGGATGCTTTGGGAATTTACATTTTTATTGGTTGAATTACGATCATGTTTGGGCTTCTTAGTTGGCTAGTCAGAGTCTTACACTAACAGATAGTGAGGCCCTTTAAAACTGTTGCGTGAATTGTCCTGTATATTCAATCTAAAAAAAAAAAATCTTATCAAAACCAAGTATTAATCATGTGATAAGTGACTTGAACTAAGGTTACATAGATATTTTCTTATTAAAGATAAAAATCTCAATATTATATTAACTTTGTGAAACCGTCTTCTGAATTACGTTAGTAAATATCCAGTAACCAGGGCATATTTATTAGGCTTTCAGTAAATAATTGAATTCATTTTAATATAAAATAATTATAAAACATATATTAACCTTTACATATGTACATATAGTGTTTACATAACATATCAAGTATATATCTAACATCTATTTATACATAGAAACATATATAATATTCATTTACTATTTCCAAAGCATGAGAGGAAACCAAAGATTCCATTTATACAGTGTAGCTATGTGGGATTTGAATTATCTACATGCATGCTGAAGTGCTGGGGTATGAATTCATGTGTCCACAGTGACCATTATGAAGGCCATTCCAATATTCTATCAGAGACGGAAATTGACACCTTCTTACACTATAGCTCTAAAGTTTTTCAGTATTGACATAGATGTAATATTACATGGTAATTGCAATGTTCATTGTAAATATATAATTATCTAAATAATTCAGTAGTAATGTAATAGTAATCACACTAGTGTAGTAGTAATAAGTGTAATCCACTAGAGAACATGATCTTGTTGAAGTCCTTGACACAAATGCAAACCACTTGTAACCTCTCATATTTCCTAATTTATAGTATTAATTAAATATCACACCTTATTTGAATATCCATTATTTTACCATCTAATTACACTTTTTTAATTAATTTATTTTTTTATTTCAAAGTTATACATACTATCTCTCCAGTAAAGTATATAGCTTAACAACTCATTCATTTGTAAAAACACTGCACATATTAGGTATAAGTTCCCCAGACATTTTTTTGTTCTATTGCTTGAATGTGTTATTGAGTTTGTGGTAACAGGCTTAATTTTACTATTCTCTAGCTAATTTCCTACATAGTCCAAGTGAAAATACGTTCCATCAGAGGCTCAAAGAGACACAAGATATATCATGATGAAGCTAACATATGTTCTTCAATAATTTCAGCCTGAAGCTTTGGTTTTATTGACAACCAGACATCAGGACCATTTTCACATATATACAGAATATTTGGTGGGCTTAATTCATCAATTCAATAAACATTTATAGGTGATCTCAAAAGCCCAGCACTGTTTCAGTTATTAGAAATATAAATAACTATTTTATTTGCCAAACTTTGTAAAGGGAAAAATGCAAAAATGCTTTTCAGATTGCACATTTTCTTAGTGGCTTATTATTGCATTAACACAGAATCAGTCCTAAGAAGAATATTAAGAAATGATCCAACTGTTTTCCTATCTTTGAAATGCCTATACAAAGTTTATTTAAAATATCTGCATTTGCTATGAGGGGAGAAATAAAGACATGGCTTTTTATACTCTTCTATGCAGACTCTAGGTTGCTATGCATCTGAGCAAGAATTTTCAGGGGTAGAGAAACCACTGAATGAGAGGGAAAAGGTGAGAAATGAAGTGATACTACCTGGCATCATGGTAGTGTAGAGCAGGCTGTGCCCAATGTCACATGCTTTAATACCTGCTTTTCCTGATTATTCTTGGCACCAGAGGGTTGGACTGAAATTGTCCATCGGGCCTTCTGGTAATAATGGAAAAGGTTATTTAAATTAGGACTATGTTTTTTTTTTTAATAGCAAGAAATTTCCTTAGGACTTGCTAAAACATATTAGAACCACATGTAGTTTATGAAGTGATTAACTAAATCAGAAATACATATAGCACATATAAAGATATAGTAACATATTAAATGATTCTGATTCATCTTCTGTCCACACATGAAAATTGATGTAATTCTTAGCTTACCATTCACAATTGGTATCCATATCCTCTTTTCACCAGAATCTGGTTTGGTATTATTGTCAATACTCTCTTGCAGAGAGAATATTGCATTGCCTTTGTCCCAAATGGCTAGCTTTGGAAAGATTGATATCAACAGAAACTTCAGAACTTCAGAGATTTCTTAATTTATATAATCTGCTAATGTTCAAATTCCAAAAAAAAAAAAAAAAACCTGATTCATATCTTTATCAATTACTAATATAATACTAGCTAAACCTGTTACTCCCAGCTACTGGCTCAGTCCAGGCAATAACATAGGAGGGTAAGTGCTCCTTCCTGTAGACTTCTTATAGAATTCATGGTGCAGCTGCCAGTTGCTTTAACTGAAAAGTGTGCTGTCTATGAGAGATCACTGAGTTTTGTCTTTTCATTTCAAATTTGATTTGTGTTGGGGCAGTAAGATAGGCTCAATAGTTCATTTGAGCTTTGGGTCTGAAAAAAACTATTGCCAGTTTCCCACCATACCATCTTTGACTCTATGGTACACTCTGATTTCTAGCAGCAGGAATCTCTCCCAGATACTGCAGTGGAGGAGTCTAGGGGTTCATTCTTCAACTGTTTCAGTCTCATTCCTCTCTGGCATTTAATACTAAGCATTTACCATTATATCTTATATGATAAGGTGATGAGTATGTATACAAGTTATTTAAAAAGAATTCCTTATTTAGATACATTATTACAAGAAGATAAAACGTCAAAGTTTATTACCTTGAAAAATACATACCCTATTCCTTTTTCTATCAAAAGACAACTGCTCTTAGATATGCAGACATAGACATACGGATGAATAGATAGATTAAAAATAGATGATCTCATTTTATCTACCCCTTAAAACTAAGTTGATTATTTTGTTTCATGAAAAAAAAATTTTAAAAAACCCTATCAGATATATACGAATAAAACTGAAATATTTCAGTAAAAAGGGTAATTTTTTTCCTCTTTATTGCTGCTTGAACAGAAACTGAATAAGAGGTTCAAGTAAGACTATTTGATATAAAGTCTATCATGTCATTAATGAAATTACCATTAGGCACCATGTTGCTAAGCCTTGTGTTATGCCAGACATTCATTATCATAGGAAGACTTGCTATAGTGTGTAAAATATAGGATTTATTCAAATTAGAATGATAGATATGTGATGGAGATAATGCATATATAGTATCTACCAGGATTAGCATATATAATATTTTGAGAGATACTGATCCTTCATGCTGTAAGTATAAATTACAGGAGAATAGAAAATTTCAAAAAAAAAAAGCCTTTAAATATGTTATGGTTAAAAATAGTAATTAAAAGAGATTAATTTGTTTCCTACTTTTTAAAAATTAATTCAAAAGCATAATGCGGTATGCAATATACCTCTAAGAATTGTGGTTTTATATTATTGTTCCCTTAAGAGTTCACTAACTCTAGACAAATGCTGTATATTTTATAAACTGCCTTTTATGTCTCCAAAATGTCTATTTTCTGAACAGAATGAAAAAGCTACTTCCTCTTCTAATGCATCACTCTGAAATCTGGAGGATAGCGGTGACGAGGTCAAAAGGAGCTTAAAGCAGCAGGATATTTCAATTAATAAGACAAGATAAATATTTGAGTAGCTTTAAAGGTTCATTTCTCATAAAGATTTAGATAACTATCATATGTTCTATAATGACTTAATTTTACTAATCATCATCTGAAATTCCCTTCAAATTAAATATATATATTACATATATATATATATTAGGATATAGATATATTTTATTTGACATATCCTCTCAATGAAACAATTACTTTGGTGAATTTAATGGCCTTCCTCGTAACTGATAGAGCTGTGCAATGTTCACCATTTGGCTATTAAAATATTCTAATTAAATCAGTCACCCTAGTCCCATCTGTTACATACTGATCTCAAGCAGAGAAGCTGTTGGAATCTCTCCAGGGCAGTGAATGTACTTAGTTCCTTTCATGGCTCATTGGATGTCACAAGCAGGAGGACCTTGTTCTTGGTTTGAAATTATAACTAAGGCTCTGGATATACAATAGTACTCAGTGAATGTTATGGAGATTAATTCTGCTCTGTTTTCATACTCTTAGAATGCTTGCAGAGTAAAAACAACTATGGTCCATGTCACTGTTGAGCAGTCTACTCTTCACCATGATTTAGGAAAGAAGCATGAGGAGAATCCCTGAACATTCGACCCTGGTTCTAAGCAGAAGGTGATGGATTCCTAGGTCTATAGGAACAACATGGGTTGGTCCGCTAATCAAAGCTAAACGTGATCAGGATCTCAGAGTTCATCCCCAAAGACAGATTCATAAGTGCAGAAGATCTATCTTTCCTAAAGATAGCAGGACCCACACTATCAGTATTTTTCCAAAAGAATCACTCGTTTTTAAATTTTAATTACTTAGAAATTATTAATGGTGACTCTGGAGGGTAACCTATATAACTTCATGTGCCTAATCTGCTTGTTACAATATCATAGTAAAAATGGTCTCAATGTGTTGATTAGGTGAATTTAGCTGAAAAAGATAGCACTCTATTTTCATAATTGATAGGTGAGGAAATTGCATTTTTCTCTGAAATTACTGCTGCTAATTTTCAGCACTAAATACTCGATTCATGAACTGTCAGATGTCTTTTGCAAAGAAAAAATATTTTTATCATTATGTTTTAATAATTAGGTAGGTTAGTCTGTACCCCAAAATGCACTTCTACATACTATTAATTGTGAGGAGGCTTCATTATAGAGTTGGCAATTAAGCTCATACTTCAGATCTTTCTTGTCATTATACAGGCCATGAAGTGTAAATTAATAAACACGTATTTTTATTCAAACAGCAAGCCATATAAAATACCTATGTGTATGTATGCAAATGGGTGTGTACTTTTTCTCTTTACATTATTCTTTTTTTTAACATTTCAAATATTTGCTTTATCAAAGCTATTCATGCATAAAGTTTAAAGAATCAACTACTTCTGCCAGATTTAAAAATAAAATTCAGTCCCTTTAAGAGGCAACCATTTTTACCTATTGTGTCTTGCTAACAAAAAGGTTAAAAGTTTTTCATAAATTTGGAGAGAATTTGATTTCTTAAGAAAGGAATCACACCTATAGGCTGGGAAGGAGGCCTCCAGCTGGAACTAGAAGCAGGCATTTCAAAGGAAGAAAGGTGAGGCAGGAGTTTATGCTGTAAAGGTTGTCCATGCATACATATTCAACAGGTTAAAAGAGGTGCTATGAATATTCAGGATGGTGGCGTGCACATGCACAGTAAGCAAACAAGTATGCTACATATGTCTCATGTTCACTTTAGGGAAGGAGACTTAGCATTTAAATGTATTGCTTTAGGCCCTTTTTGTCAAAAGGTAAAACAGGGACACCAAGGCATTCAGTGTGTAACCTCTGTAAACTAGCCAGAACCAGTCCATGGTCAGTGGTCTCCTTACCAGGAGAAAGTTACTGAAATCAATTTCTTGTCCAGTCAAAGCTGCAGCTATGGTTTGTGGAAGAGTGGGCGTCAGTTAGTTGGAGTCTGGAGGTGAATGAGCAGCAATTGTTTCAATATTGCTTCTCTCCAGGCCAGAGCTTGTCTAGCTGCTGGAGAAAAAGAAAAACCTTGAGGTGGTTAGAATATAGTATATTCTTTAGTTGCAGAGGTGCGTGACTTAACTCTTGCCTGGCATGGCCTTGGGTCTTCTTTATGATTTGGTATCTTACTACTACAAGGAGTCTATTGCATCAGCCTTGTGCTCTCTATTTTAACATTAATGCTAATCAGTTGTTGTGTCTAAACCTCAAAATGGAGGGGTATAATGAGATGTGTCTGACCTCCCCTCCCATCATGGCCAGGAAGTTAATTTAGGAAGTTTTTCTTGAGTCCCCTTGGCCAAGTCAGGGTCTGTTAAGTCAGTTGGGAGACTTAAGATTTTATTTTTAGTTCTCAATCTGAATCTTTGAGTATTCACTTCCTTTTATATAAACTATATGCTTGTTAGTATCTATTAACCTTCTATTATGGCTCTTTTCTGCTTTATTTTTTTGTTTTTTTGTTTTTTTTTCTCTCGTTCTTCTCCCATACACATGCAACTTCTTCATCCACCCTGTCTCCTGATAAGGTCACATTCTACCTGCCTCTGATCAATACTCAGGGTTAATGTGTGCCTGACTCTGAGTGCTTCCCAGAGCTCATTTAACTTTACTTGGCCTGTTCACTTTCCAACTCCCCTAAGTCCACCATTTCAAGTCTTCTTTCTTCAAACCACCAACACTTCCTATTGAATCTTCACTCACAGCTGACCTTGCTTCCTATTTTACTGAGAAAATGGATGTAAAAAGGAGAGAACTTCCACAGTCTCTCCCATAGAACACCTCTCCCTCATATCCACCCTCTGCCTTCTCTCCATGAATGCAGATGAGATGTTGATGATCCTAACTCACGCTGGCCACTCACCTTCCCCACCACTCCAAGGGAGGGGGTACTCCCTCTGGCCCACTGTAGGCATTGGCTATAGTAATTCTTTCTTTTCTGAATATTTACTGGATCCATATTATTATAAAATATTTTCCCTACCATTTTAAAGAAGAACAAATTCTCTCTTAATGCATTTAAATTCATTCAGTCTCCACTTTTAACAGCTTCTTTTCCCACCCCGGCCCCCATTAATGCAAATCTTCACAAAGTACTACTGCCTAGACAGACTAGCTATCTTCAGTTCAACTCCTCATATTTCCTCTTGAGCCCTCCTCATCCTTGATTTCATCCTCACCACATTTGTGAAATCATTAACAATAAGACAAATTCCCATTCTACATCTAACTTGAATATCAACATCTGATGTAATTTTCCCCTGAAACATTTTCTTCACTTGTATACCAGAAAACACCTGTATATCTACTATTTTAAAAATTTGAGTCTTCTTTGGTGATCTTGCCTCACCATTATGCCCTCTAAATTTTGGGAGGTTCCAGGACTATCTTCTATCCACACTCAAACCTACCATGATATCACTTACTATCATGGCTTCAAAATTATATCTCCAGCCCGAATCCTTCCTCAGGATCCCAGAGTATTACATCTAACTGCTTATTCCACATGGAATTATTATTCTACTTGGATGTCCAATTGACATTTCAGTTTACCATGCTTAAAAAAATAAAAGAAAAAAGAAAAAAAAACAAATAAAAAATGCCTTTGTTTCTACCACTAGTAAAAATTTATTTTGGCTTTATTATTGTCTTTTGCCTTTCATTCAATCCAGCAGCCAATCTTACTAACTCTGCCTCCTAATTATCTCCAAAATATAGGAACTAAGCTCTCTTTCCACCTGTACTGCTCCACCCTATCCAAAGCTACCACCTTCCCTCATCTGTAGTCTTGCCAGTTAGTAAACTGGCATAGCTGCCTCTGCCTTAGTCTCCTGTTTACTCTGCTGTTAACACAGAAACCAAATTGAATGGTTTTAAATGTAGGACCATGCCATTTCTCTACTCAAGATGTTCCAATGGTTTCCACACATATTCTAGTGAAAGCCCAAGTCTATGAACTTCTGAAAGATTAAACAATCTCTTACCTCTCTGTGATGGTCTCTTAACATATTTATCATTGTGCATAGCACTCAGTATACTCTGGTTCTCCTATTGTTCTGAGGACAAAGAAGGTACAGTCTAGTCATTCTGCAGGGCATTTGGAGAACCATTGTAAATTTGTAAACACCTTTCCTTTAATTCTAAGAAATTTCCTTGAATTATCTATTTGATTAGTCTCTCTGTTTTCTCATCTATCTCTTTTAATTCAATTATAGAATTCCTGGAATTGTTTTTATTCTAATCTTTTTCATAATTTCTATCTTTGTCTTTCTGCTTTACCTACTGGTGAATTTTTCAACTGTATATTCCAAAACTTTTATTGAGTTTCTTTTCTCCTTTCTTGACTTTAATGTTCCAAAGATCACACTTCTGTGATCTGTGTGTATAAGGTGTGTGTGTATATATGTGTATTTTCCAAGATTAATCGTTTTTTTGCTGGCATACTTTTCACTTTTCATATGAACAATGTAGTTTCTTATCTCTCCAATGTTATTAATCATAATATTTTGAAGTTTTCTATTCCCTGGAGAGTCTCTATTTCCTTCAATTAAAAAATAATTTTGTTTGTTTTTATCATTATTTTTATTTTAGAGGCTTTTCTCAGTGGGCTTCCTTTGACTCCACTCATTTTGACGTGGCAAACTAAAAAACTGTTTAAATGTTCCAATTTTTATGTCCACTATGATCTTCTCCAAGTGGTGATCCAGCCAGGCCATTTGGTGGGGAACCAACAGTGCCTGTGTTAGTATCGAGTATTCTTCTTTTAGAGTTATTACTACTCTGATCTACAGAGTTCAGCAGGAGGAGGGATTTAGAATCTATAACTGCTTCCCTCCCAACTTTAGTTTTCTTCCTCCCTTTTAGACCTCATTCTACATAATTATCATTCTCCATCTTATCTGTAGGGTGACCCAGAAGTGTTCATGGTATTTAGAAAACCTGCTGAGAATGATCCATTTTAGATCATCCTATTGGCTGAGGATCATAGCCTTTCCCCAAGACTCCCCCTCACCATAGGATTTTGTAATCATGGGTCTGTTAAGTCAGTAAGTTTTTACCACAAGCTTTACATCTTCCAACATGCTGCTGTTTTTTTTTTTTCTCTCCTCTACCATTTTTATCCTTCCTAACAATTTTACTTGATGTCTTTGTTTTAAATTTCAGAATATTACGGGGGTACAAATGTTTAGGTTACATATAGTGCCTTTGCACTACCCAAGACAGAGCTACCAGCGTGTCCATCCCCCAGACAGTGAGCTCCACACACATTAGGCATGAATATACCCCTCCCTTTCTTCCCCTTCCCACCTGCCTGACACCTGATGAATGTTATTTCCATATGTGTAAATAAGTGTTGATCAATTAGTACAAATTTAATGGTGAGTACATGTGGTACTTGTTTTTTGATTCTTGTGACGCTTCACTTTGTAGAATGGGCTCCAGCTCCATCCAGCATAATAAAAAGAGGTATTTGTTCACCATAGATTTTTGTGGCTGAGTAGTACTCCATGGTATACATATATAACATTTTAATAATCTCCTTACATATTAATGGACACTTGGGCTGTTTCTACATCTTTGCAGTTGTGAATTGTGCTGCTATAAAAATTCTAATGCAGATTTCTTATTTATAGAATGTCTTTTTTTCCTTTGGATAAATGCCTAGTAGTAGGATTGCTGGATCAAATGGTAGTTCTACTCTAAATTCTTTGAGGTATCTTCATATTACTTTCCATAGAGGTTATACTAGTTTGCATTCCCACTAGCAGTGTATGAGAGTTTCGATCTCTGCATCCATGCCAACATTTATTGTTTGGGGACTTTTTGATAAAAGCCATTCTTACTATTGTTAAGTGATATCTCTCTCTTTTTTTAAAATTCAGGATATTATGGGGTACAAACATTTTGGTTACATGAAATGCATTTGCCTCACTCAACCCAGGGCCACAAGCATGCCCTTACCAAATATGGGTACCCTGTCTCCATTAGCTGTGGGTTTACTCACTCCACTGGTTCTAGCCCTGACTCCCCCACCACTTCTACCTGAATGGCACCCAGTGATATTACTACCATGTGAGCACTTTAGTGTTGATCAGTTAATTAAGTGATATCTCATAGTGGTTTTGATTTGCATTTCCATGATGATTAGAGATGTTGAGCATTTTTTCATGTGTTTGTATTGGCCATTCGTCTATCCTCTTTTGAAAAGTTTCTATTCATGTCCTTTGCCCACTTTTTAATGGAATGGTTCAATTTTTTCTTACTGATTTTCCTGAGTTCTGTATAGATTCTAGTTACCAGCCCTTTATTGGATGTATAGCAGGCAAATATTTTCTCCCATTCAGTAGGTTGTCTATTCGCTCTAATGATAGTTTCTTAGGTTGTACAGAAAAGCTTTATTTTATTTTATTTTTTGAGACAGAGTCTTGCTTTGTTGCCCAGGCTAGAGTGAGTGCTGTGCCATTAGCCTAGCTCACAGCAACCTCAAACTCCTGGGCTCAAGCAATCCTCCTGCCTCAGCCTCCCAAGTAGTTGGGACAACAGGCATGCACCACCATGCCTGGCTAATTTTTTCTATATATATTAGTTGGCCAATTAATTTCCTTCTATTTATAGTAGAGATAGAGTCTCACTCTTGCTCAGGCTGGTTTCGAACTCCTGACCTCAAACAATCCACCCGTCTCAGACTCCCAGAGTGCTAGGATTACAGGCATGATCCACCGTGCCCGGCCAGGTTGTATAGAAAAGTTTTAATTTGATCAAGTCACATTTATTTATTTTTGTTGATGCTGTGATTGGTTTGGGGGTCTTCTTCATAAATCCTTTGCCTGGGCCAATGTCTGTAAGAGATTTTGCAACATTTCCTTCTAGAATTCTTATAGTTTCATGCCTTAGGTTTAAGTCTGTTATCCATTGTGAGTTGATTTTTGTGAGAGGTGAGAGGTGTGACTCCCGTTTCAGTCTTCTACATGTGGCTATCCATTTTTCCCAGCACCATTTATGGAATAAGGATTCTTTTCCCCAGTGTATGTTTTTGTCTCCTTTGTCAAAAATCAGATAGCTATATGAGGACAGTTTTATATTTGGATTCTCCGTCCTATTCCATTGGTGTATATCTATGTTCTTGTGCCAGTCCTATGCTGTTTTGGTTACTGTAGCCTTGTAGAATAGCTAAAGTCTGATAAAATGATGCTTCCAGATTTGTTCCTTTTGCTTAAGGTTGCTTTGGCTATTTGGACTCTTTTCTGGTTCCAAAGAAAGCATAGAATAGATCTCTTCACTCTAGCCTTAGAGCTGTTTCCAGTGGGAGGAAAAAGAGATGTGCATATCCACCCACTATCCCAAATATTCCTCTATATTGAACACACATGTTAGTAGAACCACTACCAAGATCTCATTAACTTTTCCCTACCTGTGATGGCTGCAGGTTTGCTGGCCATCGCAAGAATGTGTGGAGTACAGACAGTGAGCGAGGGCATGCACAGGGTGTAGCTAAAAGTGGGGGTTCGCGAGGACAGAGCATGTGCAGTTCCCTGTGGCTGCCATGTATGCAGTTGTCCATGAGTGATCGGACACCAGCTGTGACCTCAGCTGCCCAGACAGGGCCCAAACAACCCTTGCTTCTGCTAGGAGGAGTGCCCTTTGCTGTCCAGTGGCACCCCCACAGAGCAGAGATCTGGCTGCTCCTGCAGATGTTGTGTCCCTGGGGAGCAGGTGGGCCAAGAGCCTCTCACTATCATGTAGAATGTCAATCTCCACCAGCTCTCTGCAGGCAATTCCTCCATACTGACCTAGGAGGCTAGTTCTGAAGCTTATTATCTTCTTTGTTAAATGGTAGAGTGGCAGGGTTGTCCTTTTCCAACTAGGAGAGGGCCTGAGATAGGAGAAACAAGTTACAGGAGAAGCCTGGTGTATGTTCATGTTGTCTACATTGTACATTTTGGAAAATAGCCTCTAAAGCTTTGCTGAACTTTTTACCTTCCTCTCTGGGTTAGCAGTTAGATTTTTCTTGTGTTCTCAGCTACTTAATACTCTGCGAGCAAGACAGGGTGACAACCAGCCTAATATTCTTCATAATCTTCATGCTAAACATTCAGATGACAATTGATTGGACCCTCTAGAAGGTCAGGTGTATTTTAGTGCAGCTGCCAGCCAACGTAAAGATGAGAACATAGACGTTGCTGAAAAACTTCATCAGAAGGTTAAAATTCTTTGTTGCATTGTGACATGGCCTCAAAATCTAAAGAAAAAGGCCAAACATGTCAAAGATACTTGGACTTAGTAGCGTAATAACATGCTCTTTGTGAGTTCAGAAGAAAATAAAGACTATCGTGGGGCTAAAAATCAAAGAAGGCATATCCCAACTCTACTGGGAAACAAAAACTTTTCAGTATGTTCATGAACATTAGCTAGAAGATACTAAATGGTTTATGGAAGCAGATGATGACACACATGTCATACTAGACAAATTAAGATGGCTTTTCACAAAGTAGAACCCTAAAGAACCTATTTACTTTGGGAGAGAATTTAAGCCCTGTATAAAGCAGGACAACATGAATAGGGAGCACAATGTGTACTGCACAGAGAAACCTTGAAAAAATTTGTTGCTGCATCCAAAACAAACAAATGCATGCAAAGTTCATCCACTAAAGAATGAGAGGTAGGGAGATGTATGGAATTCATAAAGATAGAAGCAAGGGATTTTAGAGGTCCCACTGGAAATGTTCCATCCCTTTGTACAAGATGACCACTTAAAGGGCATCTAATCAGAATCTTTTGGTATTAGAAGTGTAACTATTATCCTCCCAACAGGGTCCTGGTTGCTGTTTCAATCTTGCAGGTTCACTATGTGTATTCTACAGCTATGTATGAATTAGAATATCTTTTCTATCTTCTTCATCCATATGGTTACTTATAGATGCCAATCTCCCTTATCTGAGAATATACTAAAGTAAATATGTAAAACACACAAAAATGAAGATGCAAAGGTAAAATTAGGAAACTCTTGGAAGAAAAACATAAATGAACACAGGTAAAATATATAACATTGGACTGAAGAAAGACATTTATATTTCTGTTTTAGAATACTAGAATCCTTGTGAGGACTCTTTTCTAGGTGAACATTCCATATTAGAAATCTTTCATGTGTATGGCCATCAACTAAAGGATTAGGTGACCTGGGCAGTCTGTTAAAATGTGTTTTGATATTATATATATATATATTATGTATATATATATATATATATATACACACACATATATATGGCTTTATACATACAGATATGCATGTGTGTGTGTATATGTATAAAGATATTGTGTTTTAACAATGGTGGGCAAGTAGAAGATCTAGAGATTTTTTTTGCCTATTCTTGACCACATATTATATTGTCACTGAGAAACCAAAACAGTTAAATGTGCTCAAACTACACTGCTGCATGCTTATAATACATATACAATGCTGGATAAATCTGCTTTAAAAATTTTATAGGGAAATATTGTTACTCAATGTTGTTTGTAAACTCAAAACATGAATTTGTATTTGCAGTGATTATTTATAATTGGCAGTATTTCTTCCAGGAAAAGGTAGAATATGAATGGCACTGGGTATAAACATGCATTAATGAAACCTCATTTCAAATGAAAAAAAAAGCCCATCTGTGTCATTCAAGAGTCTACTAGAATATAGCTTTACTTTTCTAACATAACACTAAATTACAAGAAATTCAAGCTAAAAATCATTCAGTTAGATAATCATTTTGCATCGTGTTTTCAATATCTGTACTAGCTGTTGTACACGATATATAAAAGGCATGACTTTTGCACTCAGGTTATTTGTTATATCTATAATAGTTATATTTAAATGACCGGTATGAAAAAAGGAGAAAACATCTAACTGACACATTGTGTGTTTCTAAAAGTAAAATCAGAGATGAGAAAAAGGAATATAAACTATTTTCTGGAGAATAGAGAAAAGACGTTCTCTGGAGGGTGAAGCTGGGCTCAGATTTCGAGGAATGAGTGAGACTTGGAGGGTGGGAATGTAGGTGAAAAGGAGAAAGAAACTTCCATTTCAAGCTGACAGAATAAGTTCATAGCCTCTCATACAAGAACATACAGATATTTGGCCATTTATTGCTGAATAAAGGATTGCTGAAATGAGAATGCAGTTTTGACAGAGCTGTAAGACATGTCTGGTTGTAATGACCTGGTTAGGTGTCACTGAGCAGTACAAGGAGGATGCTTGCCACTCAAGCTTTCACATGAGCCCCTGGTCTTGATCTACACCTTGTCCACAATCTTGTGAGAGACCCTGAAAAGCTATATCCAGATTCCTGATCCACTGAAATTGTGTGCTAACAAATGTGTCATTCCAAACCCTCATTTTGTGATCATCCCAAACCCTCATTTTGTGATCATTTGTTTCACAGCAATAGATAACTAATACAAACACGTCGATTTGACCTAATAGGCAAAGGATGCTGGTACAAGTGACTAGAAGAGGAAAAGATTGCACAGGCAATAGTCACCCGGTGTGCAGTCATAACAGGCAGCGATAAACGCATGCAGAAAAAGTAAAACTAGATGTCATACATTTAAAAACCCTTCTAATTGTTTAGACCTAAAGTTTTAAGTTTATAACTATGATAGAATCCATGTGAATTAAGATTTTGCAACTCCTGCTGCTACTACTACTGCTTTTTTCCTTATATTTATTGAGAACTTTTTTTCTATGGGAGACACACTTCTAAGCACCCTCTGCATATTTAAGCAGTTAAATTATATAACTACATTATGAGATAACTTCCTTTATTGTTCCAGCTCACAGGTCACGAATCTTTACTAGGAAAACCTAAAGGGTGGTAGAGCCAAGCGTTGTGATCCCAAAACTCATGTTCTTAGAGATAAGGTGGTCTTATGATGGTTTGAGATGGCAAAAGATAGGAGAGTAGAAAATTAAGTTAATAGAATTATGCCTGCATGATTGTAACATAACTTTCATCCTAATGATAAGTGTACCATAAACAATAATAAGAGTTTCAGAAATGATGTGAACACACATATTCCATGAACCACATAGTTATTAATATTATATCTCTGGCAGGTATAAATCCTATATTTCATCATGAACAAGCCCTGATATCTGTTGTAGACCTTAAAAGCTTCTTGTCTAATGGACTGCAGCATTCATTAATGTATTAATTTCAAAACAATTATTGAGAAACTGGTATTTACAATACAGGTTTATAGAAGATGTGATTGTACAGCATAAGATCGCCCAGAGGCAATCATCCCTGCATTGTGGGTATATTTGCATTTGGTAAATTGAGACATATGCCTATGTCCAGGGATTAAAATAAAAACCATATCATAATCATTTATCATTCAAGAAACCACTGGATGATGGAAAATGAGGGAGTTACAGGAGTCAAAGATGGCTATGCTTCCAAGCTGGGGGCAATTACATGGGAAAAAGATGGTGGAGTTTGGCTGCATGAAACCAAGATTCCACAAAGGTTATATCTATATTTAAAGGTTAAAAAAAATGCATCAGTAAGAGAACAGAAAAAAATGTGCTTTATTCTTTTTAACCTTAGTTCTAGATAGAAGAAGAAAATTCAAAATCACAAATCACCCCTCATGTGGGTTTTAGGTATCAATTCATGTTAACCTATATTCCAAAAATGCTCTAGGAGAATATGTAATTTACAGTGGCCTTAGATTGTCATTATTCTTGGGTATTTTCGGAAGTAATGAAAACCTTTTTGAAAAAAAAAAAAAGGAACTTCAACTTAGTTTTAAAGAATTCTCACAGGTGAAGATAGAAGACCCTGGAATTCACAGTGGAAATATTATAAAACACCCAAGGCAGGAAGATTAGCAAGGGTGGCACACACAGCCCAGAGGAGGGTTAGACCCATAGAGACTTCACATTTTGGAGCTTCAGGCATACAATATAAAATAAACATATTCAATGTGTTTTAAAGAAAGTGATTATGAAAATACAAGCAACACTTAAGAAACAAACCAACAGGTTTAAAAACCAGGAATAGAATATTTGAAAATGAAAATTGTATTTGAAACTTTGAAACTCAATGGATTATACGTAAACCAAGAGAGTTAAACCCCAAAACTATTAGACTGAATTTCAGTGAGAAAAATAGATGGAAATTGAAAGAAATGGTAAAAATGATATAAACAATAGAAGGAATTATTCTGACACATATTTAATTAATTTTCCCAAGGAAAGAGTGGGAAAAAATGGAAAAGGGACTCTATTTAAAGAAATAATATCTGAGAGTTTTACAGCTTAAGACAGAAACCTCAGATCCAGAAAGCATGGAAAATACAAATAAAAAGAAATCCGAACCTAGACATTTGATAGGGAAATGAAAGAACTCCAAAGAAAAAGAAAAAGAAAAAGAAAGAAAGAAAAAAAAAGAAAAACTTAAAAACATTCCTACAGAAAAGACAGATCACCAACAAAGAAAGAATAATTAGGTTTATACCTGACTAATTGCCAACATCGAGGGGAGCAAGAGTACAATTATATCATAATTTAAACTTCCAAAAGAAAATAGCAATCAACTTAAAATTCAAAATTCAAATTGGGAATGCAGTTTTAAATTTTCTGATACCTGAACCCCAAAAGTGTTTATTGCCAACATCCTTTACCAATGGAAATTCTAAAAGACACATTTCAGGAAGAAAGAAAATGATTTAAGAATGCAGGTTTAAGACACACACACACACATACAAAATAGTTGGCAAATAAAGATTTTAATTTAGCTTATGGGTAAATATAAATGGGCATTCATTCTATATAACAATAATATATGACGTCTGGTCTGAGAAATTGGAATAAAGCCACCAAACATGTTGGTGAGGAAGACTCAAGCCTAAGTGGTAAATTTCTCAATTAATTTAGGTGAACAAGAGATAGGTCTGCAGGCAACACAGAGCTGCAAGGCAGCATAAATGTTAGAGAACAGGAAAGGATCAAATAATCAGTCTTTGTGTTTTGGTCCACAGGAAGCAGTCCCTGATGGCAGATTCCACCATAAGGAAATGTAAATTCCTAGTGAAGCAACATAAACATCCAAGTCAAAGTGTCTTTACGATTGCAAGTCCATATGGTCTTTTATGCATTTTAAAAATGCAAGGAGATTAACAAATGAAGGAACCTATCTATGCAGTGATGACGTGATGACGAATAAAAGTTCTTTACTTCCTGGGCCATGGTGCTGCCTTGGCTCCTGTTCTCATTAACATTTTATTTTTACTCCTTCATTTGCCCTGGTCTCATTGAAGGTAAAAAAAAAAGCTTAAAGCCTCATATCACAAGGCAGGTTTTTATGTTTTAATGTATTTATTTAAAGAAGTCAGAAGGGAGGAGAACATTATTACTCAGCTTAATTTCACTTTGAAAGGAGAGCTCAAGCATCAGATGCTAATGTGTTCGGTTTCCTAAACAAGTCCCTTTTGAACAGTAAAAGCATTTCTTTGTCAAAACCACCTTCTATTTTTTTTCCCTCTCTCCATCAAAGGAATAGAAAAGTGTTGACTTTCTTTTGATTTTTATTTCATATTATGTCAATTCATTATAAAAAGCTTTCGGGGGACAATTTTATTTTCTCAAATATGTTCAAATATGGAAAAATCAATGTAATTAATTTATTTTCTAGAACAATGAGGACTGCAAAGTATATTTATAATAAGACGGAGGACCAAGAGTAACAAACAAAGCTGGTCATTTTATTTACACCTATTTGAATTTTCTCCAAATATTTGCATTCATTCTTTTTTTTTTTTTTTTTTGAGACAGAGTCTCGCTTTGTTGCCCAGGCTAGAGTGAGTGCCGTGGCGTCCTAGCTCACAGCAACCTCAAACTCCTGGGCTCGAGTGATCCTTCTGCCTCAGCCTCCCGGGTAGCTGGGACTACAGGCATGCGCCACCATGCCCGGCTAATTTTTTATATATATATCAGTTGGCCAATTAATTTCTTTCTATTTATAGTAGAGACGGGGTCTCGCTCTTGCTCAGGCTGGTTTTGAACTCCTGACCTTGAGCAATCCGCCCGCCTCGGCCTCCCAAGAGCTAGGATTACAGGCGTGAGCCACAGCACCCGGCCGTGCATTCATTCTTGTTCCATAGACTGTAGAATAACCATTTGGGTTTGTTTAATTCCTCATATCTTTTAAAATCTTATATTGGGAAACAACCACTGTAAATCTCTTTCTGGTCCCGATGCATTGTGATTCTATTAGTATAACCCATCATGGCAAGAGTTCTTATTCCTATATATCAAGTTAGTATTCTGTTGACAACTCTTTTAGTTCTCAAAGAACATCACACACTGATTTACTCCTATCTTCACCAGAAAAAAGAATCCTATTTCTTTCTCTTTTCTCTACCATTTTCTGACTGGTTTACCTAACATTCTTTTTGCTTTTTCTGCCTCCTAACTCAGTGTATTCTTTAATATATGAACATTGGTCACCTGGCTCTCTCCAACATTTCTTCCCTCTGTGAGCTTGTCTCAGGGCTCAAACTATCCTTTTCAATAATCATGTGATGCCCAATGTGAATTGTAGGGTTCTCAGAAAATAATGAAAAGATAAAATTTGATATACACACCAGATCTAAACTTAAGAAGTTGTCCTGCACTGTTATTTTGAACATTGAAAATAGGAGTTAGGTTATAATTTATCAAGCTTGACCATAAAATTATGAAAATAAACAAATATACCTGTTTCTTTAGAATAAAGCAGTACATCAAGATATTTGATGTTATTCATACTTATGTTCTTTATTTACTTAATATTTTGACAAATAATCTAGGCATATAATCTCCCATATCAAATGTACCATCATGATGTTTTTTGTTTGTTTGTTTGTTTGTTTTTTCTTGTGCCCCTTCATGACTCTTGACATAAGCTGAATCACTTTGGATAATGATGCTAAATTTAAAACCCAGGATAATACAATGAATACATTAACCCCAAATGGTGAGCATCATAGTTCTCTCATTCCTTCACTCAACCAAAATATTAATTTAATGAACCTCAGAGCAGGTTCAAGAAGAATTATTTTTGGGTTGACCTTTTCCTAATTGGTGTTAAAACTTTTGTTGTGAGAATACCTGTAAGACTGGCCTTTTTGTTCCAACTTTGTCTTGATATTTTATAACATATTGGCAATTAGAATCAATGTCAGCTATTCTTATATTCAAAAGTCATGAAAAAACACATATTTGATAATTGAAATATAAGTTGATTGTCTCTTGGATGCATAAAATCTAGATAATGAAATATACTTCTAAAATTAATAGTCTTTTGAGTTGAAAATGGACCTCCCCTAAAATATTTTAATCTCATTTGACTTTATAACACATATTAATAAATAAATTCAATTGTTTTATTTTCTAAAATTGTTAAGAACTATCAATTACTTCTGATTATTCTGAAAATTATTTCTGAATAATTTAAATTGTTTCTTATTTTACCTTTGTCTCTTTCAGGGTAGTTCTGCTCTTTTTCTATATAATCACTGTAATTATCACTGCATAATTTATAAATAATACTTCAAGAAACTATTTTACTATGTAGCTGTTTGTTATGTCACTGACTCATTACAAAATAGCTTCACAGCCTGAAGTGTTTCTTACAAAATAAGGCTTTAGAGTTTTGTTCCCTTAACTTCATGATGATATTTTCATGTTAACTAGGAAGGCCACCTAATGAAAAGCCACCTGGGTAAAAATAAGATGAGCACAAAGGTACAGCAAGTATAAAGCAACCCAGAGATTCAGAAAGCTGATAATATTACAGAAAATATGATGAAATTGAATTAATTAATTATCCATATTTTAGTCACCTTACTGAATGCTTTAGTAAACACAAATCTTATGTAAAAACTATGGTTGCATTTTCTCTTCAGTAGACAATCATTAATCTTGGTATTACATTTTTAGTTCTCTTTTATCTTTACTCCAATTTTCACTTTGGCTTTTTAATCTCATACTCAAACTCATCTAATACATAAATACTATGTATTATTTAAGGGTATGACAAATTCATTAGTGTGTACATATAATTTAATTACTTTTAAAACTCTGAAGGGATGTTTGCTTCTTTTAGTTTATTTGTTTTTGTTTTTAAATTTAACACAAGCCAACTATGGAAAACTATTTCTCCAGCGAGTAATTAAAGATTTAAAACATTAAAATGGACTTAAAAGACTGCATTTTTAACTAAATTAGACAAAAGTAGATTTAATGTTATGGTTATTTAAAAAAATGCTACATATGTACAATGAGGAAAGAAATGTATATTCATATAAACTTTTTGTAAAAATTAAATAATAAAAAGGGCTAAATGAATGCTCACTGCAATTTGAGTTAGAAATAGATAATAGAGAATTTATTCTTGGAAAACAATTTGATAATAATAAAATGTTAGATCTCCAAAGTAATTTCTATTTAGCATTATTTATACTAGAAAAATTCCTGTATAATTATATTGAGTTGTTTTAATAGTTTATGGTAAAAAAAAGTATGATTCCATTAAAATAATTAAAATTTCAGATGCAATTAAGCTTTATTATATAATATATTTAAAATTCAGAATCTAAAATTGTAGACTTTGGTAGAAAAATGTAAAATAATATATACATGTTGACAGATTTTAATATGTGGAATAAAAATAATTCTGTTAGGTTTGTTAATGTTGTCAGAAGCAGACTATCAGACCTTATACTTTTTATGAATAGCATTTTTGAGACCTACAAAAATAATTTAAAATGTATTCAAGGATCTGTTCAAGGATTAGTAAAGATTATTGAGAATTTTATTGAATTTAAGACACCAAAACCCAGTTGATCTCAGTGACCCCACCCTGAAAGCAGACACACACACATACATACACCTACACACAGAGGTAAGGGACAAAATAAGCATATGAATTATTTGTTCATGTGGTTTAGAAGTATGAGAAATCCAATAGAAAACAAATTTCTAAAGAAACATAAAATATCAAAGATAGTATTCTTACTGTTACTTACTTTCAGTTTAAAAAATATATCTATATAAGGAAGAAATAATCAGGAACACATTTCTAGAAATGAAGGAAGAAAAAAATTTGAAACACTTAATTTTGAAATACTGAAAGAAAACAAAACAAATTAAAGCAACAAAAATTTATTTCAAATCCATATTATGCATAAGGAACTCTAATGAATGAATAAAGGAAACAATCAATCATTAATCAATAATTGAGTGAACAAAATAGCATGCTCTTCTTTCTTTTGATTAGTCTATTTTATTGGTAGTTACACTGTAAACAACATAAAAATGAGAATCATATTTCCGGCTTCAGGAGCCTTTTCCATACTATGCACTCATAAATGTGAGAAAAATATTTTAAATTTTTTTCCAGATAGTGGAAATGATGATTCTTTTTAGTTATACGTTTCCTTTTTACAGCTTCAAAGTACTTTCAAAAATAAGTAATTTGTCTGTTAAATGTCTGATAGATTTAAAAAATTGACCTTTTATTTTCTTTTATTAGCCGAGCCTTCTTGTGTTTACAGAACTATTTGGCCTCATATCAATAGCTCCGGCTTTTGGAACTCTACTGGAAAGAGTGTCTTGCAATCATACCATGGAACACATTTTCTTTAAAGTAGAGAAGTTTTCCTCGAAGGAAAACTCCTTTCCATAGGAGTTTTCCTATAGGGACTAGTTTGCAGCAAACTCAGAAACACACCCTTTTGTAAAAGGGAAATCATCCATATGTAAAGTTTAACCAGTTATAAACTTATAAAGCCATATATAAAAATTAACTAGTTAATTAGCATCGTGTTACTGCATCTAGTTTTACGCTTTTAGTAATGCATCAGGAACTTCTGGAATCTTATATTTTATGTCAGTGAAAGTTGCCCTGTGACCTTCTCTTATGTCAGATGCTGTAGCTACTATCCACCGGGGTCCTCAGAGAGGCTTGCTGTATTCCTCTCCACTTGAGAATGGCAATTTATTTTGTCAGCCTGATGACTTGTCACTCAGTTTAGCCACAGGCTGCTTTGTTCAGGCGACACAGCCCCCTGAGAAGGTCTTTGCTCTTCTCTCCTCCCAAGTTTTGTTAAATGAATTCCTGCTATTAGTAACCTGAGAATTCAACGCAAAGAATTTCATTCTATGGACTCAGAAACAGAAGGATAGTTGTACATACAGTATGGTTCTGGAGTTCTAGGTCTGTAGAATTAAGCCACCTAACAGCCTCTGCATTAGTTCACTTTGTGTTGCTATAAATGAAATACTTGAGGCTTGGTACTTTACAAAGAAAAGGTGTTTACTTGGTTCATGGTTCTCCTGACTGTACAAGGAGGGTGGCGCCAGCATCTACTTTTGGTGAGGGCTTGAGGGAGCTTCAGATCAAGGTGAAGATGAAGAGGGAGAAGGTGTGTCACATGGCAAGAGCAAAAGAGGAAGGAGGTGGTACCAAGCTCCTTTAAACAATCATCTGTGGCATGAACTAATAGAGTGAAAACTCACTCTACCGTGGGGAGGGCACCAAGGCATTCATGAGGGATCTTCCCCCACAACCAAAGCACTGCCCACCAGGTTCCACCTCCAACACTGGGGATAGAATTTCAACATGAAATTTGGAGTAAAAGTGCAAATGGCATCCACCTCCAATGCTCATTCATTACTCCAGGTACTCAATATTCATTAATTGATTTATTTAAGAACTAATGATTTAGCTCATTCCATGTGCCTAGAATTGGAGTTGGGTTTATGCTTCCTTTCACTCTGAATACCAACATAATTAACATTTTTAAAGCATCCTAATTCAAGAAGCCCATATGCAATAACCTATTTTGCATGTGATACTATGCTAAGCCAAGTGCATTACTATATCCATTCAGGATGGAGCCCAAAATGGAAATAATACTTGGTCACTCCAAAAAAGTTTACATTTTAGCATCTCAGAGACTATTTTTTATTACTTTATGCAAATCTTTTCACAGTAAAACATGAAGAAATCTTTAATCTAATATCCAAATAAATTAACATTAACATTTTAATTCAATTAAAGAGAATATTTATGAGATGTCTAACAGTTCCTCTCTAATATCCTCAAACACTATTTATGAATATTTGTTCTTAGATTTCTCTATGAAATGTGACATGATTAATAAAATCATTTTACTATTTGAGGATTTGGAAAAAATGCTATGAAATGGCCAAATTATTTTACTATTAAAATTATTTTAAAATTCCAAGATATGTCTTGGAATTAAGTCATGAATAAGTGATTTCTTTAATACTCAGAATTATGTAGAAATGTATTCATTTTAATATCAAATTTAATGTTATAATTTTATAAATAAAATGTTTTAATTTCATAAAAATAAATGAATAATATTTTTTGACCAAAATCATGTGCAATAGGATAACTCTTCTTGAATCTATGCACTTTAGGGTTAGACAGAATTTAAAGATTATCAAATCCAGCCAATTGGAATTGTAAATCTGACCAATTCTTACAGCAGATATGCTATTATAATATGCCACTCTTATAGATAACAATGTAGTCTACCACTCAGAGGTGTTAGGGCTGAAGAGTGGTTGGAATTTATTGATTTCGTGAAATGAGGTTCATCAAGTAATCAAATAAATGTAATTTCTAACCTGCTTTGCTTGCAGTTTTATATGATCTATGTATGAAAATCTCAAACTCAATATGACTTTATCTTAGTACAGCTTTTAATGTTCATATTTCCTTTAATGAATTCTGCATTTTTAAAAGAAAATTCCATAGAACACTCTACATTTTTAAATGATTAATGAAATAAAAATCACATGAACAGGCAAACCATCAAACAAATCCTAAAACAAAAACCTATAACTCCATTACAAAATGTGTTTAGTAACTAAGAAGATTAGATTTTTAATTGTCTGTCACTGAATGCAGTATATAATTATGCTACATGTCAATAATAGTATCACAGAATTGGAAAAACAGAAATTACAAAATATATTCAAAATGAAAATTCTCCAGTTGAAAAGGCGGTGGCATGTCCCTCTTACAATCTGGAGCCAACCTCTCTGAGACATTTCTGTGGGACCTTAAGAGACCAGGGAAGAATTTTACAGAGAGGAATATTGAAGTAAAAACATAATAATAATTCTCCCAAGACCCTGATTCAAGAGTAGGTAATTCTTAAATTTGGGGTTTGTGAATGGAAGGTGAGGGCTTTAGTTCATTTTTTTATCACTGAGTTTTAAATAATATTCCATTTTTAAACCTAGTAATTTAATTATCACATTAGTGGGACACTATAACAAACAACGGAAAACACAGGAACAATGCATGAGTATCTCACCACTTAGAACTTGATAGTTTCAATTTGGTATAATCAATGAAAGGAAAAACAAAATGCAAAATTATGAGAAATAATTTCTTTTTTTTTTGTTTGTTTGATTTTTTTTAGAAATAATTTCTTTAATAGTATTTGTTTATAATTGAGAAAGATACCTTCCATAGATTATAAATCCTTAGTAGGGCATTCTAAATATTAATACTAACAGTTATTAACACCATTATTGTCAAATAGCAGCAAAATAAATACCTCTATGTATGAAGCTTGAAGAAAATTTCTTTATACAGTTATTCAGAAAAACAGTGTTAAAATGTTTGTGCATTCAGCTGTAAAAAACAAGATCAAATCTTTATATCTATTACTATAACATCTTCAAGTTATGGTAGTTTCAGTTTGCAATATTTGATATGAAAAAACTTGATAAAAGTAAACAATGAGATTCTGTTTAGAATTCCACTTACCATGATACTATAGACTATAAATACTGAACACATGAGTGATTATCAGCATAATGCACACAAGACAATCTATTGAAATGTGTCAAAAACTTACAGAAATAACACTTTATTAATAGATGACATAAGAACGCTCCAATATTTTTATCACCAGGAAACTGCTTAGCTGCAAATGATCTTCACTCTAAGCATTTAGTTATGACATATCATTTTTTGCAAGTGTGAAATTTTCCATCAAATATCAGTTAAAAATAATATTTCATAAATGCAATCTTGCTGAAATGTTCTAATAAAGCATTTTAGAGCTATTGATTTATATGAGAATCTATTTTAACAATAACAAAACAATCATGAAGTTCCTAAGAGTTTGATTTTGCCATATATTTGTTTGTGCTATAAGGAACTGAGTTATAATAGCAAAAAAAAAAAAAACTTCACCAAAAATAGTCTATGGAGATTATGTCTATGAATTCACAACAAAACTAACACTACCTGTCAAACTTATTTTAAAATAAAAACGTATCATTGAAGTCAGTGCTAAGTACAAACATAACACAAATTCAATTCCTAACATAGTATAGTTTAATGTTTCACTGATTTATGTTTTCTAAACTTGGTTTTCAAACCATCTTCCAATCTTTGAAATACTCCATGTCTTCAAAGGCTATTTGCTAAAGATAAAGCAAAAATTTGACAGTAACATTCTGACTGCAGTGGGAAGGTATAATATTTATTCATGCATTTTTTTCTTTCAGCAAATACCTATTAAATGTCTATTGCCAAGCAATGTTCCCTGCAAAAATTCTTGCCTTCTTTGCTCTATATGGTCTAGTGGAGAAGTGAGTAATCACAAAAACAAGTAAAATAGATAGCAGTTAAATAACGATAAGCACTAGAAGAGTGTGCGTGTGCATACATACACTCTTCTTTTATAACATATATGATAAATATTCATATTTTCTATATATACATGAAATATAAGTGATGCTAATGCAATTTAGAATGTCTGAGGGAGTGAAACTATGTGATATGTTCAAGAAACAGCACAGCGACCTGAGTGGCTGGACCAAAGAGAACAATGAAACGCACAGAAGATGACAGAGTGGTAATGAGAAGCCGGATTATGTAACGGTGTAGGAAACGCAGTAGGGATTTGGGGCTTTACTATGAGTGAGCTCAGAGCCACTGGAGAGTTTTGGGTAGAGGAGTGACATCACTTGACTTAAATTATCAGGATCCTGCTGATTGTGATCTTAAGGAGAGACCTCAAGAGCAAGGCCAGAAGCATAAAGGACCCACAAACATGGTCAGATAGTTTTCTCAAAACTGAGAAAATGTGTTTCTCTTTCTCAAATCTGAGAACACTGACTTTTTGTAGCTTCAGGTTGTATCCTCACATATTCTCATAGATCATATGTAACATATACCACCTTGTTAATTTCAGAAATTTCCAACTAAAAAATCACCTCCACACTTACTTAGCTTAGGTAATGAAGTATAGTCCAAATAGCTGTCTCAGCATAATGCTGTCTTCTTCCTCAACCCAGAGTTTCACCACTACCATCAATGTCATGTTTAGGATCCCATGAGTCTTCAGACTTCACATTTTCAAAGCAAATATAAGAACACAAGTATATTTTCCTTTCATCAGTTAATGGTTTTGGGAAATAATTCAGGAAACCAGAAATCCTCTAAGTATGTCAGAGTGAAGGGAATGCAGCGTATTGTTTATAGAATGTAGGAAAGATAAAGAAATAAAAACAGACAAGAGGTCTTATCAATAACCTACAGAACATTAATGCTTTAGTGCTGAAGCTGCTGCATTTGCAAAGTCAGGAGCCCATGGAATTTGTGTCTCTTGAGGGTAATGTATCCTTCATAGAAACAGAGACAGGGATACCATACTGCTGCCGAGTTTACTCAACCTTGGCTATTGCCATTACAGAAAAAATAAAACACAATATAAAGCAAGTAGACACTAACTACTAATGGAATCTAAGAAATAAAGTTGTCAGACTTCCACTCTGTTATACAGAGAAAAATACACAGAAGGTTGGAAGAGAGAAAGGCGAAAAATGACAAATAGCACACTTCAATATAACTTAAAAAAATTATATTGTATATATGTATTCTACATTTATATTGTATATGTATAAACCTTTTAAAATACCTGGAATTAATTTCTGTCCTTGGTGAAAAGTAGAGATTCAATTTTACTTTTCCTAAAAATATAACCAATTATTGATAATTTATTGATATTGATACCATTGACTCACTAAAGATCAATGCCAACTTTATCATATCCTATGCTTCCTCATATGTGAGGCTCTATTTCAGGTCTCTTTTCCACTGCATATGCAAATATACCTGATTATCTCTGCCAGTTACAGAGATAAGCTTATAGGCCTTAGATCTGGTAGGAAAAATTCTCACACATTACTCTTTTAAAATATTATTTTAGCTATTCTTGACAATTATACTCTCTCAAATGCAATTTTAAATTATTAAAATTTCCAATAAATTATGTAGAAAATTATTGATATTATGTCAAGTTCAGAGAGTAATTTGGGGGAAATTATATCGTCAGTGAGACTTACACATGAATGTGGTATCATAATGTTAATCTGTCTTTAAAAGTTTTGTATCTCTCCACACAAAAGACTTTGTCTTTTGTTAAATTTATTCTTGAGTATTTTTGTTGCTACTTTAAGTAGTATCTTTCTTACAATCACTTTTATAAGTGTCTATGACTAGAATGTTGGGATATAATTGATTTTAAAAGCATTTATATTATATCTACTTATTTATTTTAGTATTTGTAGATACTTTGGGTTGAAATAATAATGGACACATTTTTCACACTACAATTTGAAACAATAGGCTTCTACTTTTCACCGTGAAATATAATGAAAACTGTTGTTTGTGTTAACTTATATAAGCTTATTTTATTTTTCAGAATTTAACAAATGAATCTACTCTCCAGAGACTGTCCTAGACTCTTGGAATATAGCACTGAACAAAGTGGACAAAGACATTTCACTAACTTCACTCTAAGTTAAAAATAGTTTTCATTATTTTCAGTTTTTCTGCCATTCTTTTTCCAAAAGCAGGTTTGGATGTTATCAAATATATGTAGCAGGAATTTAAGTATTAATTTCTTCTGAGACTCAATGTCAATGAAAAACAATATCTTCCTTAGTCAAAATAAGTGAAAATAGGCATGCATGACTTAGAAGCAAGGTGGCTAAAAATATTAATAGGATAAGAAACACCTGTACTTTTCTTCATTTGAGTGAATAAATTTGAATATGCTAGGAAATATGTAGTTTGGAAGTTTTCATTAAAGAAGCACTGGAACCCTGAGAATTTATAATGATTAGATTTCCTCTTACTTTTCTTGAGTTGAAATTAATACTTTCTGGTATGGAAACACAAAGCCAAGAATTAATAATACATGTTCTAGGTTAGCATCTTCCCATTGGCACTTTACCAAGGCAAATATAAATCCTTCTAAGAGAATAGTATTAATAAATTAAAATTTCAAAATTCTCACACAAGGAAATGAAATACCATCAGTAAGTAATAGCAAAAATAATACATAACAAATTCAGATAGCCAAGTAATTAAGATTTTAATAATCAGATAAAATACAACATGATGTATGTGAAATGTTTAATGAATTATTGTTGGTATGTCTCCAGAGCCTCTTTCCATCCTCTCTTAGTCTGCAAATAAAGACAAAGCAGAACAGATAATTTAAAAAAATCTGGAACAGAAAAAAAAAGAACTTTTAGAAATGAAAAAAGAAAATTATTGTGAACTTTCTGAACAGATTGATTAAACAGCAGGTTGGGCACAGCTTGAGAGAGAGGTAGCGACTTGGAAATTACACAGAACACAGCAAAGTAGATGGTAAGATTAAAAAGAGGTGCAAGAGTGATTAGAAGACATTGGATTTGGAATGGGACTGCTGAGATGTCTAGTTAAGGCTGTGTGTCCGAAGAGGAGACTTGCATTTGCTTTTATGAGGTTCCCCTGGGAGCTCTCAACCTGGGATCCTATTATCTTAATTTCTCAACTCCAGAATTTCCTGGACCAAGACAATGACATAAACAATACAAATTCAAATCCTAAACATAAGCAAGACAAATGTAATCACTATCAAATCTGGGAAATAGTTTATCACCTTCTTAGGTTTTAAATTGATGCAGATAAAAATTCTGCTTATAATGGACATTTTATTTTCTTCTAGTGCTCTCTTTTACCAAGCCTGTAGTACCTCGAGGGTCCCAACTTTTTGTGATAGTTCAGCTTTACACCTTGTTTGAGCCTAAAGTTCTGTTTCCTGCCTCCCACACTATTATTAATGTCCAAGCATGTAGATTAGCACTTACAGTATCCAGGAGGAACAGTGGCATCAGTGTTAGAATCCTGGCTTCCTGATCACTCCTAAGTTTTAGGCTTTCTGATTTTCTTATTTTCTTGGAAGCATAATAAAGAATTTACTAGGATGTTTTAGGTATCTTCAGATTACAATATTTAGCATATATAGTTTGCTCAGTATAGAAATACAAATATTTTAATACGTGTTTTATACTTTGATGATAATCTATGAAGGACAGGATATAAATATATTCTGATGATGCAGACTGTTTTTATCTAATACAACCTCAAAATTTGATTGTCCGTCATTCTAGCAATTAGTATTAGTTTTAATTGCTATGGGCTAAGAAGGCAAAAGTAATGTTGGTTTACCATATGAATGATTTACATAAAAGAAAGACAAGCTGTCATCTTCCGCATTATAGTCATCTTCTGCCTCATAGTCAAATAAAGGTAGTGGATAGATTGCCCACACAGTAGGGTGAACATGCTGACTTCCAAAGACTCTGCATTGTCACAGTCAAGAGCACATTTACAACATGAGTATCGATTTAGTTTATCTAAAAATCACCATATTATTGTGATATCATTATACAAAATTTATTGAGTTTGCAACTTTACTGATAGTCAAATTGTGTTTTTGATATAGATTTCATATTATTTTTAAGCAGAAGTAGTTTTTATGTGACCCTCTGCTTTATTATATTTGAGTAACATTAAAAATAATTTGTAATAGTGTCAACCACTCCTCACCCATCCACCCAGTGGCCGAGTGTCAAATTCCTGTGCTATCAGCAGATTATTAGTAAAATGCTGAAGAAAAGCAATTTAGAATTCTGAAAACCTAGTAACTGTAAAATGTCTTAAAATAGAATATTTTTTAAAGTCAGTACAATATTTAGTTGGAGGAAAAGCTGAATACCTATGCCATGGGAGGTTGGAGGGTTCATTCTGGTAGCTGGTGGAGTCTCTTGATGTAACTTTGCTTAAATGGAAAAGCTTGGGAAAGTTAAGACTTAGTATATTTATAAATTGTGTATAAGTTCAATATATTTAAACCATTATGTTTAGACTTATAATAAAAATATCATCATTTTCTGGTACTTCCTTTGTCCAGGAATTATGCATGAACTGTGAATTATGGATGTATATATGCTTCCATTTCTTTAACCCTCACAAACCCCAGATGAAAGATATAACAGGACATGCCCAGTGTCCCACTGCCAACCAAGGGCTGACTGTTCCAGAGTGCATGCTCCTAATCTGAATGTCATAAGGCCCCCCCAGACAGAAGTCTACCAAAAAAACAAAAACAAAAACAAAAAAGCATGTATTTGTGAAAGAGAAAGAAATGGGCCCAATTTCAGTTCTGCCACTTTCCTCAGTAAATTACTTAATCTTTCTGTTTTGATCTCCTTATTTGTGAAAGAAATGGTGGCTGGTATAAAAGTTTCTACATCTTCTCTGATAGAAAATTCTCGATCAGGCCGGGTGCGGTGGCTCATGCCTGTAATCCTAGCACTCTGGGAGGCCGAGGCGGGCGGATTGCTCAAGGTCAGGAGCCTGAGCAAGAGTGAGACCTCGTCTCTACTAAAAATAGAAAGAAATTAATTGGCCAACTAACATATATAGAAAAAATTAGGCGGGCATGGTGGCGCATGCCTGTAGTCCCAGCTACTTGGGAGGCTGAGGCAGCAGGATAGCTTGAGCCCAGGAGTTGGAATTTGCTGTGAGCTAGGCTGGAGCCACCGCACTCACTGTAGCCTGGACAACAAAGCGAGACTCTGTCTCAAAAAAAAAAAAAAAAAAAAAAAGAAAGAAAATTCTCGATCAGATTTATTTTCCATATTCTTTGTTGTTTTCTTCAAATATCTGTACTTTTCTGTTTTTTAGTCTTCTCAACATTTTCCCTTTTTGTATTTGTTAACCTTTCCATTTTCTTTCTACTAGATCTCTCCTATTTTTCCAGCATATCTTTAATTCTCTGAACCATTTTATCTTCTCACGCTTTACACTTTTCCTCTTTCATTTTTTTCCCTGATTATTCTATTTCCCCCATTGAACTTCAATTCCCTTATATAATTTCTTTTTTTATATTTAACAAATGATGCTGTTATTATAGTGCATTAACACACAATCATTTAAGAGGCAAGACATCAAATTACTTCAATTTAAAATGCCCAGCAAATATATTACAATATTTATTTTTTCATTCTTACTAGTTATTATCCAAATTGTTGCTTTAGATTTACACTATATTCAATAGTAGAGGGGCTGTCATACAGTTTGAATGATATAAGAAAGCTTGTTATGGCTGTTTAGATAAAGAAAACTAATGTCAAATTAATAGGCCACAAAAATGTGGTGTATGAAAAAAGGTACCTTTTAATCTTAATCAAAATCTACTGCATGGAATTTATAGTAATGTAACCATTGTGCATGCTCTTTTGATTCATATATAACTGTTAATATTAATTCCATTGTTTTATAAAAATATTAATTCTAATGAACCAAATTTTCTTTAAAGTGCATTTTGCAATTATAATAATCTTTAGTTCTCATGTTATTTAAAAAATAAATGATAAAAATATACAGAAACACATTTTGGTGATTCACAAATTTAAAATATATTCATATTACACATATGAATATTCCCTAATATTATAATTGTATATGTATCTATTAAAAATTGGTGCTTTTTAAAAAATGGTTTCTTTGTCATCTGTGATTATTTTCTCTGAACCAATAAGACATTCAGAATAATCCCAATTAAGTAATGCTGATTTCAGAAACAGTTTTATAAATATTTAGGAACCAAGCCCTTTTCTTCTAGCCCACGGAAAGTGACTCTGCACTAATATTGTCTGACAGTGACCTAATTAGAGTCATTTGCATACTAATGAGACTTTGAAGGAGATAAGCAATAGCATGCTTGTAATAGATAATTAATTTGTATTTCAAAATAAGCTATGGCTATTTAACAACAACTCAAATGACACATTGAATTAAAAGAGTTGTTCAAGTTACTTCTTAACAATAAACTACTGTTCCAGCTTTTCAATTTTGTTTAAACTTCAAACTGATGAACACATCCCATGCATGCATGTATATTCATAAGGTAACTCCTCATTAAGCACATAATTCTCCAAATCATCTTCAAAATAATATCTCTCTTTGCCAAGAAATTAGGAATGATTTATTTATTATTAATTAAAATATTTTCTTTTTATGTAGCAACATGGATCTGAATAGCACAATGCAGTTACTTTTTCAATAATCTTACATCATCCCCTGGGATCATAATTCCCATATTTTAGTCATTGGGATGGGAGCACTGAGAGGTAAAAGGATTGGCCACACGAAGCAAACAAAAATTAGCTAGATCTTCCCTGAGGCAGTCTCTGCACTCTTCATTTTGCCTCCTAATATGAAATAAGACTTATAGAACCTTGAATAAACTGATCAGGACAACTAATAAACTTGTTCAACACGTCCAATATATGGTCCCTATTGATCATTGCAAGCAGAGAATATCTAAAATCCTTCTCCAGTCACTACAACTAGAATTGGATAAGTGAGTTAGGCTGAGTTATATATAATGCCTTTCCCTTTGGGACCATTAATCTCTCTTTCTTTTAAGTTTCAAACTGTGACTGTGGTTTATTTTCATAAAGATAAGTCACTCTACAGTATAGCTGTTCTGTTATCAATTACTCTACGCTGGGCAGTCTTGAAAAAAACATCACTGATGGAATAATTGTGGGTGGATTATGAAAGTAATGCAAGCCCTTATGCAAGAGAAATATTAAATTTTCACTTGCAAAAAAAATCTCCCACTGACCCCAGAGGGCACATCTAAAATAGACACTCACTGGCGTTATGTATGTAGCCTCTCACAGGAAGAGTGACCATTGTAGCGTTTTCAGTTAAGTAGGAAGGAACTCCCAGTAAAGTAAGAGTATAAATGCGGAAGAAGAAAAAGAAAGTGGCCACATGTTTGAAGTTTGGTCTATCACGTAATCTTGAATGCTCAACATAACCTTAAAGGTTGGAAATCCTTTCTTCTTTACAACACAAAATTTATTTCACTGGAATTACAGATTTTCAGTTTATATGTTATTACTCAAAAAAACAGGAAAATCATAGACCTTAGAGCTAGAAGAAACTTCAATGGACTTTATATAATATTATATTCTTTTTTAACCTAAATATACTTGAAAATTTTATTTTAATTTTTATTTTATATGGAGGAATCATTAAAACCTAAAAGACATTAGGTGAAATTCTTAAGGTCATAGATAATAAACAGTGGATTATGAATTAATCCAAGATTCTGTATAATAAGATGTTAAATACCTGTTTTTTCCCCCTTTAAATCCTCCTAAAATGCTAGAGTGAATCATGTGAAATCCATAGGTAACACTTTATCAGAGCAGGTGCATTCTCAGCTTTTCATTGTAAAATCTCATTGCCATGCATATGTTTGAAGGCTCTTGACCACACAAACATTGCAGGTAAGACCAAATTTAAAACAAAATATCCCCAAACAAAAACATCTTGTTAATTTGGAAAAGCCTTATTTACTAACATGTCAAATATTAGTAAACAGTAAATATATTTGATTAATATATCCAATGTAATATTCAGCCTAAATTATCCCATCATTTTTCAAACCTAAGAATAATGTTTGATTTTCTGACACAGATAAAGCTGAACTTGTATTGCTCTGAAGCAATCAATCTTGTCCCAGAACAGACATCAATATTTCCAGTGTTCCTATGTTCAGTTTTTGAAATCCCAGGTCACTTTATGTCTTTTGTGGAGTTTATACACACAGCCATATACTCAGCTGGCTTTGTAAGCATGTATTACTTCAAAGAATATAACTGTAACTCTGTATAATGCCACGCTGAAGAAACATGTCCTAATTATTAAACCTCTTTCAGGATGCTAAAAGCTCTGAGTTTCAAAATTGTCCTGGCACTGCAAAGTATTACTTTAAAAGTCACCTTGGTGCATGTACCAGTAGCTAGCAACACCTCACCAAAACGACATTTCCTTTAAAAAGTCTTACATTCTATACACTTCAGATAAAAATAGCAGAGACCTCTAGCACTGTTACACATTTTACGGTCTCATGGACAAGTACAAGAAGTTTCATTTAAAAACAAACAACAAAAAAAATGAGTGTTCATGTAATTGCACAGAATGTTGTAGTTTTCCTGAGTTATCCCCTTCAGCCTAGGTTAGATCTGTAGAGTTGATGTATGTATATCTGCTTCTTGCTATGTCAGTCATGAAACTGAGCAGCTATTTTGTAGACTGAAACTTACGTTGGCCAAGCCTGCCTTATTCTAATTCTGGGTATTAAAACTAAATCGCTTTAGGAAAAAAAAGAGAAAAAGAGGTTCAAAGTTGGAAGTTCTTAGTTCTTTTGCATGCTATTCATAAGGGTACTTAGCTGCTTTTTTCTTAGTTCTTATCCTCACAAGCATTCTGGTGTGGCTATAACCTCAGTAGAGCTTTACTAGATCTGTCAGCCGAAAGGCTTGGAGGATAAGTCTGGGGAGGTTAAGTGATGAAGATGGTTCTAGAAGGTGTATTGGTGGTGGTTATTTATCTCAATGCTACTGAAAACTCTACCTTAGGTGACTCAAGAAAGAGGTTGTTCCCTCTTGCCAACATATTGTAGATGAAGTTAAATGGCTAACTGCACGGTGTTCCATCAAATGCTGGACTAGCTAGCTCTTCAATAGATGACTGATAAGGACTATTTGGGAGGGGAAAAATTCTAAAAGATCTCTTACTTCTTCTTACCATACACTGGGTCTTTCTTTAGCTATTGAGGACATAGAGCTTCAAGCTTCAGGCAAGTAGAAAAGAGGATGCTTGGTGCCTGCACTTCCAGCTCTTCCTTCACAAAAACAAAAGTTAATTTGGGTGAAGGGCAGGAGTGCTGAGTGGTCAAGTGACCGCACCACCCCCATGGCACACTTGACGCAGATATTCTGATGCTTCCCAAGTTCACATTTTCAGGGCAAACCCCTCAGACTTTGAACCGCTTTCCAAGGGACCTCAAACTTCACATGTGGCAGGACAACCCTTGGTCTCATGCCACTGCTTCTAGGCACAGGTCCCTCCTCCTCTGCTGAAGCTGCAGCCAGGATCCTGGACTCTCGTTTTCTTTCCTTTTATCATCAAGCGTGTCCAACCCACAGGTGGTGCGCACAGCACTCATTATGTAAGTACACACCCTTCCCCTCCTCCCCCTTCCCAGCTGCCCACCACCTGATAAAAGTTTTTTTTTACATTTTGGTTACATTGTATATCTTTGCCTTTCCCTAAGAAGGGTCAAAGGTATTCCCTTTCCCCCCCCACAATGCTCGCCCCAACCATAAGATGTGGGTCTCCCCCTCCATCCCTGGTGAACACTACCACCATTTGAGCACCATAGTTTTAATCAGTCAGTACCAATTTGATGGCGAGTAGATGTGGAACCCATTTACTTGAACTTGTGTCACCTCACTTTGGATAACAGGCTTAAGTTTAATCCAGGATAGCATAAACGGTGGTAGCTCGCTGTCCTTTCATAGAATTGAGTAATATTCCATTGTGAACGTATACCAAATTTTAATTATCCAGTCATGAATTGACAGGCACTTGGGTTGTTTCCATGTCCTTGCAATAGTGAATTGTGCTGCCATAAACATTTGGGTGCAGATGTCTTTATAATAGAATGTCTTAGGATCTTTTGGGTAGATGCCCAACAATGCTATTGCTGAGTCGAATGGTATTTCTATTTCTAGCTGTTTGAGGTATTTTCAAATTCTTTTCCACAGAGGTTGTACTAATTTGCAGTCCTACCAGCAGTGTAAGAGTGTTCCTGTCTCTCCACATCCTCGCCAGCATTTGTTGTTTTGGGATTTCTTGATACAAGCCATTCTCACCTCACTGGGGTTAGGTGGTATCTCATTGTGGTTTTGATTTGCATTTCTCTGATGATTAGAGATGTTGAGCATTTTTTTATATGTTTGCAGGCCATTATTCTGTCTTCTTTGGAGAAGTTTCTGTTCATTTCCGTTGCCCATTTCTTGGATGGGGTTGTTTGATTTTTTCTTGTTAATTCTTTTAAGTTCTAGAAAGATTCTTGTTATTAGACCTTTATCAGAAGTGTAGAGAGCAAATATTTTTTCCCATTCTGTGGGTTGTCTATTGGTTCTAATGATCATTTCCTTGGCTGTGCAGAAACTTTTGAATTTGATCAGATCTCATTTGTTTATTTTTGATGCTGCAGTGATTGCATTGGGAGTCTTCCTCAAAAATTCTTTGCCTAGACCAATGTCTGATAGGGTTTTCCCAACATCTTCTTCTAGGATTCTTAAGGTTTCATGCCTTAGGTTTAAGTCTGTTATCCATCTTGAGGGAATTTTTGTGAGAGGTGAGAGGTAGGGATCCTGATTCAATCTTCTGCATGTAGCTAACCAGTTTTCCCAGCACCATTTATTGAAGAGAGATTCTTTTTTGCAGTTAACTGTGCCTGGCTCTGTGGGGGCTTTGAGTAGTAGTCCGAGTGGACAGATGAGCTGGTTGAGGGCTCTTTGAGAGAGGCAACTGCTCTTTTCCAGCTAGGAGTCTTGAGGAAACAACTGTGAACCCTTTGTTCACAGGTGTGGAAGCGGCATGTGTGATTTCAAGGGTGTGTAGGGGAAGGGTTCAGAGTTCCACTTGAGAAAGCTTGCAGAACTAGTTCCATGAATGTTGGTCAGGAAAAATGGAATCAAGGATTGGTATCAGCTGCGTCTTCTGTAACTAGGAGTAGCCTTCCTCATCTTCAGAATCCACCCTTCAGCAAAGTCACCCTCTGCTTCAGACAGCTCACGCCTTTTGCTGCATACTGAGCACCCTGTGTTGATGAAATACATGTAAACCAACTACATAAATCCCAGGCCATGGTGTTGTTGCATAAATAATGTAAACAGCAAACATAATTCAAAAATTAATCGTGCTCTTTGAAATAACTCAAGGGTGACTGATATCACTAGCTGAGAGAATACTGCTGTTCTCAAGATTCCAGTTTCATTGATGTTCTGAAGATATGCTTGGCATTATTTTCTCCTGGAAATTTTCACTGCTTCCTACCAAGCATAAGAAATCAAAGTGGAGACGTGGCTCTTTTTATTCAGAAATTAAAATCTAAATATTCTAATATAACTCTTAATGAAGAAATCAAGAGTTTTATTTGATATTATAAATTATTTAAATAGCTTGTTTCAATAACCCAATTTAGACATGTATGAAATGTGAAGGAAAAAAAGATTTTGATTAGTTTGTTTTTAATGATTTTAAATGACCAGATTAAAATACTACTTATAAGTAATTATAAATAATATATGCTATATTGAAGCATAATATTCAATGCAATATATAAGATCTATACAATAAAAATTTTGTTTTGTTATCTCATTCTGAAGGTGCCAAAGGAATGAGACTGAAATTAAAACTAGGTATTTTACAAAATTATAAAGTACATTAGATAGGTTATATTTTGTCATTTAAACCCAAACTTTTCTGAAGGCCAAATAAACAGTTTGTGTTATTAAACTTATTTTAAAGAAATCTTCAAGTATGAGGTGCAAGAATGTAGCAAAACAGAAATTCATTATGTTATTTTTAGCAGAAAAAAACAGTATATTTTGCCTAAACACTTTGTTAACAGAAAATAAATTGAGAGAGAGGGAAAGAGAGAGAGAGAGAGAGAGAGAGAGAGAGAGAGAGAGAGAGATGAACTACTACTACAACCACAGAATAAGAAAAGAAACTGGAAAACATAAACCAAAATGTTAATAATAATTACGTATTGGAGATAAAACAACAAATAAATTTTTGTTTTAAATGTGTGGATTTATTTTCAGTTTCAGGGTTTTCCTTATTTTTTTTTCAGTCTGACACAAAGTGAATCTTTAATAAATGTTAGAAGAATTAAGAAATGACAGAATGAAGAACATATAACATAATTCATAACCATATGCATAAATGCATAACCAAACAATGGCATAATTGAGTTACACATAAATAAATGACAATACTTGAGCATTCACTTGGTTTTCTCACTTTTGTCCTCCACTTCTCAGTCTTGAGGTGGGTTAAGATATATATATATATATGTGTGTGTGTGTGTGTGTGTGTGTGTGTGTGTGTGTGTGTGTAGGCTGGGGCTCTGCCCGGGAATGCAGTAGTGATGTGTAGGGTAGTGGTCACTTCTCTCAACTGATGTCTGACCATGTAGGCCACAGTGAATAGCCCAATTCCATCCTTCTCCGTTTTTAATTGTTTCTTTTCTATTTCAAAATATTACAGGGTACAAACGTTTTTGGCTATATCCTCGATTTTGTTATGCTTGAGTCAGGGTTATATGGCTGCCCATCACCCAGATAGTGTTCATTGTACTTGTTAGGTAGGTTTTCAACCATCTTTTCCTCCGCCCTCCCCCCTGTTTGATTTCTGCTTAGTTTTACTTCCCTTGGTGCACACGTGTGATCATCAGTTCCAGCTTAAATAGTGAGTACACGTGGTCTTTGTTTTTCCATTCTTTATATACTTCACTTAGGATAATGGTCTCCAGTTCCAGCCAAATTATTGCAAATGGTCTTAATTCATCCTTTTTCATGGCTGAGTAGCATTCCATAGTACACATATAGCACATTTTGTTAGTTCACTCATGAATCGATAGGTACTTGGGTTGACTCCACATCTTTGTAATTGTGATTCGTGCCGAAATAACATTTGAGTGCAGATGTCTTTTTGATAAAATGACTTCTTTTCCTTTTGGTAAAGTAGTGGGATTACTGGATGGAATGGTAGGTCTAATTTTAGTTCTTTGAGGAGTCTCCATACTATTTTCCATAGAGGTTCTGTTAACTTGAAGTCCCACCAAGAGCACATAAACATTCCTTTCTCTCAGCATCATGCAATCATCTATTGTTTTTGGACTTTTTAATAAAAGCCATTCTAACTGGTGTAAGGTGATATCTCACTGTGGTTTTAATTTTCATTTCCCTGATAAGTAGTGACGTCCAGTATTTTTTCATATATCTATTGCCTATATGTCTATCTTCTTTTGAAAACCTTCTGTTCATGTCTTTTGCCCACTTTTTAATGGGGTTGCTTGTTTTTTCCTTGCTGATTTGCTTGAGTTCTTTGTAAAGTCTGGTTATTAGTCCTTTATCAGATATATACCTTGAGGATATTTTCTCCCATTCTGTAGGTTGTCAATTTGCTCTGTTGATTATTTTCTTAGCTGTCCAGAAACTTTAATAAAGTCCCATTTATTTATTCTTGTTGCTGCTGTTATTGCCATTGGGGTCTTCTTCATAAATTCTTTGTCTAGGCCAATGTCTGTAAGAATTTATCTAAAAGAGTTTTTCCAACATTTTCTTCTAGTATTCTTATGGTTTCGTGCCTTACATTTAAATATTTTATCTATTTGAACTAATTTTTGTGAATGATGAGAGATATAGATCCTCTTTCAATCTTCTACCCCTGGCTGTCCATTTTTCCCAGCACTATTTATTGAATAGGACTTCTTTTCCTCAGTGTATATTGTTGTCAGCTTTGTCAAACATCAGTTGGCTGTATGTGGATGGTTTTGTATCTGGGTTCTCTTTATTAAGCATGGATGATATCATATTATTTTTTTCATTTTGGAAAACATTATTCAATATTAGTAAAAGAAGCTTCTGGAAATGTCAATGATTTTGACAAAGTAGTTCTAAAATAGTTTCAGATTCCTCATATCAATTCAAGTAAAATAATTTGATTTAAATCAACTGATAGGATGAAACTATAAATGTGAAATTATACAATGTCGACAATCAACACAGAGGCATTTTTGCATTAAAACTTCATGTTATTTTATTCATATTACTTTTTTGAAAAGGACTTCTCAATTTTTAGGCCTGTCTTATTATGCCAAACTTAACTATTATAACTGGGTATTCTCTCTGTAATGAAATTTTACAGGTTATACCTCTAACTACATACTATTGGTGGCATTTAATTATGTACTGATTTTAATTTCCACACATTTTTTATTGCAAAATATTTATTTGAGAGGACTACGGATTTTCTAGCATGTCTATGTCACACCTCTTTGGGGTCCCTTAAACACCTAAGTCAGTGTTATAACATATCTTCAATAATCTCTTAATTACCAGAAAGAAAAATATTCATTGAGTGCAGCCTTTTTTTATTCAAACCTATCCAGAAAGAATTTTTTTAAAAACATAATGATATACCGAAAAAATGGATTTCAATTTTATTTGTAGAAAATAAAATAATTGTACAAGTAACAATTAGAAAATATAATCAAATTATGCCAGTTCAGAAACCAAAGGTGGCTTTTTGAGATGTGAAGGAAAACATGGGAACCCAGTTTACATAGGTGGTGATTACCCTAGGCATTCGTAGAGAGAGAAAGTTCAGATAAAATTCAGATTTGCAGAGATCCATAGGGAGTTAAGCCAGAATGCAGTGGAGGTATATTTTGGGAGAAAACTAGGAAATCTTACTATCTCGTAATATATCTTGTATAGTATATACAAGATAATACTATCTTGTAACCTTTCTGCTGATGAGTAAACAATGATGAAGACTGAGATTTGTTTATTTCAATTCAAATGGTGCTCTGACAAATATCCTAGTTCACTGATTTCCAAAAAGATATATCAGCAAAATGAATCATTACTTACATAAATCTTATGAAGAAAACAAATGTAACACTAAAAAAAGTGGAAATGTTTTGTTAAAGTGGGGGTCGAATTCCACACACTCTTCTTAACAGCTTCCTTAATAAGGATTTCCAGATCACAGTTTAAAAACCACTGGGGTAGCCCCTCCTGAATAAAAGAATAATTGAAAATGTGCCAATATCTGGTCATTATTTAGGGAAACTGAAAGCCGAATGGTAAAGCCATAAAATATTTGCTTTCATATATTTAATATGATTTAACCTTGTCTATAATAGCAGCTTAATAAACAAGCAACCTGTTTAGACATGTGACAATTTGACAAGACCATTTTGACAATGCAATTTTGAGGAGCAGGCACTCTGAAACATAATAAAAATAAATGTTCAGTTTTGTCCAATTATTAGCAAGTAATAGATGCCACAGACATCCTTATTTCATATTTGAAGTGTTAGATGCCCAGGTCTCACCTCCCCAGGGATCTTAAGACCATGCCCAAACCCATTGTGGAGGATCAAGCTATCCCTTGACATAAAGCAAGGGATAGGACAAAGTAGATGGTCAAGAACTCTGGGGCATATAGAGCAGGAGTGTCATTATATTTTGCTGCACAAGTTTTAGAAAGGCATTCCCCAGAGAGAGCAGTCTTTCTATGGCCCATGCCTGTGTTTGTATGACCCGGTTAAAAATGTGTTCTACATTTTCAAATAGTTGAAAGAAATCAAAAGAAGACTATTATTTTCTGATACAGTATGGATGCTTGGCCCCTCCAAATCTGATGTTGAAATTCAATCCCCAGTGTTGGAGGTGGGGCCTGTTAGTGGGTTGCTCGGTGTCCTCCCTGAGATAATGAGTGAGTTCTCATTTTCTTAGTTCATAGTAGAGCTGGTTATTTAAAAGAGCCTGGCACCATCTTCTCCCTCTCTTTGCTCCTTCTCCAACAATGACACACCTGCTTCCCCCTTACTCTCTGCCTTAATTGGAAGCTCCCTGAAGCCCTCACCAGAAGCAGGTGCTGGCGTGATGCTTCTTGTAGAGTCTGCAGAAGTGTGAGCCAAATAAACTTCTTGTCTTTATAAATTACCCAGCCTTAGTTATTTCATTTATAACAATGCAAAAATGCACTAATACATTTTCTGACTTGAAAATTACAGAAAATTCACATGCAGTGTTCATGAATAAGGTTCTATTGGTATACAGCCACACCCATTGTTTACATATTGTCCCTGGCTGCTTTTACCCTACCAGGACACAGTGGGATAGTTCCATAGAGACTGTACTGCTGTCAAAGCCAAAGACATTCACTCTCTGTCACTTCACAGAGAAAGTTTGTCCACTCCTGGTCGAAAAGCCTGTTGTTACAGATCTAGGTCTTAAGTCTTGTCTATTCAGGTCTTTTCTTAGATCTATGACTATAATATCTAATTGTTACTCCAATCTGCCTGAATAAATAATGTTACCCAATTTATAAATGTTAAAAAATTAAAATGGCTAATTTTTATACATTGATAAAAAAGGAAACACCATTGGTAAACAACCAAAAGGGATAATAAGTATTGGAAACTTTATTACACAAATCTGGTCCAGATTAAGTGCTAGGTAACTGTACCAAAATAAAAATTTATAAATAACATGCATCCAGGCTCAAAACAGGAAGGTTCAATGATATGAAGGTTATTAAACTAAACTTCATCCACAAATATTCTCCTTGTTTATACTCTACTCCACCCTCATATAAAATTTAGCTCAATTAAAATAACATAATTACATAATTACCTTACTGGAAGAAGATATAGACAGAACATAACATTAAAATAAAAATTCAGATTGAAAATTTTATCTTTTAATTTTATGAAAACCTATACATCAACATGACTCTTTTGTTAACAGTACCCATCATTAGACATTATGAAAATACGTTAGCTATATATACTCCAAATACAATCTATGTATAATAAACATAAGAAACTAAAGGCTGAAATAATATGGTTAAACTATTACATGTATGCATAAATACTATCAGTAGAGATGTTTTACAGAAACATTTATGAATCTGGAAAGGGAATCAAACTAAAGTTAATTTAAAATATTGAACAATAAGACATTAATTTTGAAATTCTGATAAAGTTTTATTCCCTCACATATTTTCTTTTACTTCAACTATCTTGTATTGAGAGAAATGAAGTCAGTAACCACTTAGGAAAATCAGCCCTTGGTAGAAATACTTTAACTTCAAATGGGTTACATTCACTTTCGAATTCTGTCCAAAATAAGAGTTATCTCATTTGATAACCAAAAGAGCATGACTTGCAAGTGTGAAATAAATACTGATTTATATATAACAACTTTATAGGCAAACAAAAGGTAGATGGGGTGACTATTTATACCCACAGAATAGTCCTTATGATGTTCATATAGGTGGGATATGATGAGTGGAATTGATTGTAATGTCTCTTTTTTCCTGATGTTTCTTGAATTACTATCAGTCATTTAACAGTGATATGACTTCGTTTTTCTTAGAAGCAAATATTTAATCAGCATATATTTTATTCTCTCATAATTAACTGTATTGTTTTACATTCTATGTAACTGTGTTAATGAATACATAATAAAGGCTAATTTACTATCTTGAATGAAAGAATGAACATGTAAGTATTCCATTCAATCAATGACCTTAAAAATATAATAATGCCTTACCACCTAAGGGCAG
This sequence comes from Microcebus murinus, assembly GCF_040939455.1. NCBI lineage: Eukaryota > Metazoa > Chordata > Mammalia > Primates > Cheirogaleidae > Microcebus > Microcebus murinus. Next base: position 13,363,591 of record NC_134116.1, read on the forward strand.
CAGCAAAGAAAATGTAATTTTCATGTGCTTTAACTTGAAAACTCAAAAGATGGAAAATTTTACTTCAAATTTCTAAGAAAACAGCAACATATTTTCTGACTATATATTATAAAAAGTCTATTTTAATTTGTTTATAGTTTCTAGTAATGCCACATCTTTAGGGGGAACTCTTTTTATTAAAAAAAATGTTGCCAACACATTCTGATATGTTTGAATAGGAAGCAAACTCCTACTTGCCTAATTTTTTACTACCCACCTGATGCACTGCTTCATTGTTTTATTCACTGGGGAGAGAAATAGTATCATGCAGGTGTATTTACACTGGAGTTATCCCAAAATTACACGCACGTAGGAAGAAAGGTGTACTGAGTCTCTAGACAAGATAGAAGTTTGCAATAGTCAAGATTAATTCCACCAAAAAGTTTTCCCTGCCAAACTTTGTATCTATTTAAAAATTGTGCTTCAACCTAGACACAAAGAGAAATAGCCATTGCATCACCAAGGCAGTGAAGCCCTTGATATGAAGAATCCCTCTGTGAACAGTTTGCTGTATAACTTGTCTGCTTTCTATATCAAAAGATGGAAGATGTCAATACCATACAATACTTGGCAAGTTTAGATGTCAAAATGTCATGCATTTGCAGGTAAAGGAATTTTTGAACACATAATTCTGTCATAAAGATCTAATTCACTTTAGCTGCCAGTGGAAATGTCATAATAAATGAGAAACATCCCTTTATTTGCAATAATTATATAATTGCACTGAGAATGCTGGACTGTAACCTGAAAAAGGCTAGTAAGAGTATATGAACAATGTCTTTAATAAATGGAGGCCACCAAACAACCGGACTATGACAATATTATGGTCCCTGATATGCACTAAAGCTGCTTTGGATCATCACTAGAGTCTCTGGGACGAGGGTGAGATAATTTCAAAAATGACAACGTTCTATATATATACAGAATTCCTATACAATCAAAACATTGGTAGTGGAGTGGGCCAAAATCCCATTTATTTACATCAATAAAATATGCACCTCAAGACAAATGGTCTCAGCTGAGTAATGTATCATGTTTTCCACTGTTTTTAGAAGGAATGAGTAATGACAGTGAAAAGGCTTGGGTTCATTAAAGAAAAACAAATTTAACGTACTGGAGTCCTTTATTTAGAAGGAGTCTGTGATGTGAATTGACAGTTGCTTTGTTTAGACAAGTGTCATAGTTTTATTTCATTGACCACATTTTCTGAAGTCAAATAGGGCAATCATTCTATCAGCATCCAAGATGGACATCCAACATCAACAGGAAAACAATGGCTTCAAACTAAAGAACCAAAAATGATACCAAATCAAATAATTACCCCTTTTTTCCAATAATAGCAACATTTTACATAATTTGACCCATATGGGGCTAGATCAATAGCCTGCTGAGGTGAAATCTGATTCTACGTTTTCATTCCTCATTAAAAAAGTTAAAATAAATAAGGGATGTGTTGTTAATTAACTTAAAAAAAAACTAAAGATGCTATTTTGGGGTAAACTATAACATAAATAACACTATATTCAATATTCCCTGAGTTTGAACAAATCCATGCCATTTCCTCTGCAACAATAGAAAGTAAATCCAGATATGTATTTCTGGTTTCTAGTAATAATGGTACTGTCTTCCTTAAATTTTTATGACTGACATATAGTAAGCATCAAAAGTAAGTAGTCATTGCCAAAGAAAGACTACATTCAGGGTAGAATGGTCTTTAAAATTCTAAGTAAGATGTGTTTTGCTTTTATTGAATTTTTATAAAAATATATTTATAAAAATATATTTCCTTACCATCTATTAGAAGAAATAAATTTGAGAGAAAATGCACCAAAATACAAAATTTTAAAACTATTGTCTTTGATGATCAAAAATAAAGTTTGATTTATGAATTAATTTCAGCTTTAGGTGTACATTATGTTTTATTAGTGTTTTCGAGATCTTGCTTTCTGGAGTATATCAGATTTTATCCCAGGAATGCTTTGTAGTTTCAACCATATTCAGAATATTAAAAACCACCATATCTTCTACCAATCTCATGTTCTTTAACAAAGGTTTTAAATAGGCAACAATCGTCCTTAATTTGGGTATCAAGACATAAAATTGGTTCACAGAACTAGAGTAATTATCCTGGTGATTTTAGCTGAAAGATAATTTTACTGAGTTATCTAAAATATAGAACCAAAAGTTTCATTTAATTATATTAGTCAGCACTCTCATTATTTAATTTACCTTTATACATAAATTATTCAAAATCAAATAAGTTATATGTAAGACTTACAGCTTTTAGCCAATCCTACCACAGACAAAACCATTACACGAAACACTACAAGAAACTTTTGAAGATTGTAAAAGTAACTGATAGTAAAGAAAGGAAATGACTCAATTTGAGCTCCCTCTGGCTATTTTCAAAAATAGTTTATTTACTCTGTATTGTGAAAAAGACAACATGAAGTAATGAATATTGACTAAACCTACAGTTAATATAAAATCTGTTCCCCAAACCCGTAACAGATGGCTTGATGTAAATTAGAGCCATCACTCTGCCATTTAGAGTTTGTAGAAAAACGCATACATTTAAAGGTACATTAGTTCTAAATTATTTATTTCAAAGCCATCATATATTAAGAAAAATAAACTATTTTTGCAGGGTATGTATATTATGTATGTGTATGAGTGCTGCTGTGGGGCACCTTATCAAAGCAACTCAAAATATTTAGCAGTCAAAAGTGGGGTGTATGTACCTGATTCTTCTCATAACTAAGAGAAAAAAATGCAAGTCACTTTGTGTCACTGGCCCTCAGGTGCTTACCTGAAAACTTGGAGTCAGAGAGCAGTGATTTCTAAGTTTTTCTAAAATGATATGACCTTGTGAGCCATGTTATCAACTTTCCATGATCATTGCATATGGATTCAGGTACAAATTGTGGGCTGTCTTGAGGGCACAGCTGACAGTGTTAAAATGGAATGACTGGGGGTCTCTGGAGTGCCACTGGCTGCCACCCATGCTCAACGTGGATTCAGCCTCGGAGGCCAGCAAATTGCCCTCCTCTACAACAGACATAATGGTTATACATTTAAAATAGAGCGATAAAGGGGAAAACTAAAGATTCAATAACCAAGAGTCAGATATGTAGGAACAATAGCTTCTTTTCAGGGGCAGATTTACAGTAAATGACAGGCTTCCTCCAGTGAATCAGTAATGTGTTCATATGGTTATTCATGTGTGAAAAATTTTCAAAATTAAATTATTTTAAGTATGATGAAGGAAGATCACTTTCTATTTCTGTCCTGATTTTTCCTTTGTTACACAACCCTGTATGTTGATTGATCATTAAGGGGCGACTGTGGTTTGGCGGATTAAACTGATGGAAGTCAATTTGGGAATTCTTTTGATATGGGTGTGGCAGTCTGGGTTTATTTTATACTTTGCCCTTGCTTCCATGGTAATTATGAACTGCCCCACGGCATAGGAAAGGCTTTCGGGAAACATGTATTTCCCAGAAGCCTTTCCTGTCCTGTCCTAAGACTTGGACACACGGCCAGAAGCTGTGTCATGTTGTGAAAGGCTACGACAGAGCAGGCGTCAGAAGTGTGTGGGAAATGTAGCAGCCACAAAAGGCAGGAAATGTGTGAGGACAATTCTTCCAGTTACTCGAAATGTGAAATTGTGAGAAGATTCAGTTTTCATTGACACTTAAAATAGAAATTCCATTCCTGCTAGAAATACACACACACTGTGTGTGTGTGTGTGTGTGTGTGTGTGTATTGCTGAGGCTCAGAAAATGATACTCTAAAACGAATGCCTCAGAAGCAAAGTGTCTCTCTGACCTTGCCCTCTCATCTCTCATCTCTCTTCCCTCATTCTCCCTGAGGTTAGCTACAGAAACTAGAATCTTTCTTTCCCAAACTGGGTCATAGAAACCAGAACCCCTCACCCCAAAGCCATCGAAATATTACTCTATATTTCCTTCTGCTTTTCTATGTGTAAACTGGCAATAAAGACATTATCTGATCTATCTTGTTTGATTATAGGTCATAAAACCCTCATTCTAGAAACGATCTTGCCATAAACCCTGTAGGAAGAATGCATGATCAGAGAATCCAAGAAGAATTTAGAGACAGACAAGCCTAGCTGAATTTCCCCATTCAGTCTGTTAGCAGTAGATCATGCCCTTTTTGTCCAATCATATTTCTACACAGCTGTCCATGCTCCAGCTTCGTTGACTCTAAGCATAAAAGTGGACAGTTTTTGCCCTGTATCTTTGAGTCTTCATTCTGAAGCTTCCTGTGTCACATAAAACTATGATCAAACAAGTTTGTATGCCATTTCTCCTACAAATATGCACAAGGCAAAGGGAAGTTTTCCCTTCACCCCTTACAGTATACATAAACAGACACATGCATATGTGTGTCTGTGCAGGTATCTAGGCATATATTATATGTAATTATAAATAGATCATACTTTTCACTTCTTTTTTGGAATGGAATTGATGAGAACCTCTGTGTCTATGGAGCACAATCTCATAGCATCACTGCAAAGCACAGGAGTGCCTGTGTGTGCAGCTGCATGTTTTACACCCTAACCTACCAAATCTTGCATTAGCATATCTCATACATTATGTCCTGATAAAATCTAGCAGATTGAGAAGAAACAGCACACAAAACTGCCACCAACCCACCAAATCAGAGTGAAGAGTCAAGTACTACACAGAGGCACTTACATGCATTAATCAATAAATCAATGTAGGATAAGAGTAATTTGATTATAAAATTATGCAGCTCAATGTACATAGTAATTTAATATGTATTTGAATTGCTCTTATGTATGCCTTAATTTCAGGTTATTTTCTTGTGTTTTTCATAAATATTTGTAGAACAAGCAATTAAAAATTATTTTAGAATTATTTCATGCAACTAATCAAGATATTCTGCTTTTTTTCTTTCAATACTTTGTTACATCTGTGATATTTGACATTTGTTTTCTCATTTTAAACATTTAATTTCTTACCTAATTTTGGATTCATAACTTGTATTCTTTTTGATAATAAATTGTTACAAATTATAAAGAATATAAAATTATACAAGTTTCAGCTCTCACAAGATCTGAATCTGTCCCTTCCTCTTCTGTATGTCACTATTGGTAGGGCATCTTTAATTACTGAAACCCACTCGGAAGTAGCAATTGTTTTAATGACCTACCTTATCTATTATAACATGCTAGGCTCCTTTATAACTTCTATGCGATTATGTTTCCATGTATGTTCGCCCTCATCATTTCACAAGTTTAGGTTGGGCCCAATCCAGTTGCCTTCTTTTTGTTGTTTGTTTGTTTGTTTTTTCAGTCTCAACGCAGGAGAATTTATGCTGCTTAGATATTTAACATTTAAAGCTATCTACATAATCTACCTGCATTTACCATTAATCAAGCAAGTAAGGTAGACTGTTCCTTTTCTATTCGTTACAAAGAAAGCACACGAGAGATCTTGACCAACCAAAAATGTTTTCTTGGCAATATTTAACATGTTAAAATTTTAGCTGAACCAACCTCTTCTCTGTGGGTGAAAACCATAATTCCCAAGCCACTGCAATATAAGCCTTTTGAGGATATTTCTGTTACTTACATGCATTTGTATTCTCCTGGGAAATTGTTTTTGTTGACATTCATCTGGGGTGTTTTTATGTATTTACTTCAAGGTTCTATTAATTAGGGTGTCTTCAGCTATATAAAATAAGCTCCTTGACTGTAGGTGCTTTTTGGTGTACATAGCTAAAATTTCAGAAGAGAGGTAACCCTCAGTCAACATACAATCATATCAGGCTCCATTTCATGAATTCTTCAGACCTGTCCTCATTGTATCAGCCTTTCTTCAGGCTAGTTTCTCTTACGGGATGACAAGATGGCTATCAGCAGCAGCATGTCTGTCAATAGAGAGAAATGGTCAAATCTTATGTTCTCAAAATGGAAATATGAGACAATAAGATATGCCAATTGTTTTAAGTGAACAAAAAGTATGAAACAAAACAAATTCAGTCTCTCTCCTGTGCAAGTATGGCAGACAGTTGTGTAAATTTTCTCAATTTCTGCAATCTTCCTTAGACTGATAGTATTTTCCTCATTTTACAGATTTAAAACCTAACGATTAATAAAGTTAAATCATTTGCCTATGAAATTGAAAAAAAGAAAATTTTAAGAGGTCCTTCTGACTACCCATCCATACCCTTTTAAGACTTGACATACAGATTTGAAATACGTTCTCAGACATAGACTTTTCAGTCACATTTACACATGGATACACTATGCCCTTAGTGATGATGTTACAAAAATTCTTCAAATTTTCCAGTAGGAATTGTTTCAAATGTGCATTTTTCATCTTTCTGTTGAGGCTCATGCTGTGGGTTAAATTTATTTCTCAAATAAGTTCTAAATACTATTATATATGTGAAAACTTCTCATATAAATAAGCAAATAAATAGTCAATAATTAAAATAAGACTCTAGGAATTTCTAAAATATGCACTCATCTAGAGCTGTGGCTATATTTAGATGATATCAAATAGTAGGCAAATTTATAATTTAAATGTTTTATTTGTTTAATAGCAAACAGTTTTACACTTAATTGACTTGATGTTTTCATAATGGGTAAACACAAGCCAAGTCTATTTTCATATTTAGAGGGTGGTGACAGAAATCAAGGAAGATAGAGATTGAGATAGTCAATAAAATAGGCAAATAACAAAGAGCTGCACGCATGCTACATAGTTGTGTTATACACATTACAGGCATTGGAGCTACAGCACACAGTGTTAGGGATTAAGACAGAAAAATTCGTATTTATTTAATTGACATCCTTATTCCATTACTTAGTATATATGATAATATATAATGCAATATATTAATATCTAATCCATGCATAGACATAATGATATTTTATATTTTATATCAATATAATATACTAATATAATGCATAATGCACTATAATCTAAATATGCAAGATTTATATTTAGAACTAATGAGTTCTATTGTGTAGATTTGGGTTAATATTCATAGACAAACTCAGGAGCAAGTATCCCTCACTCAAGAATGACTCTTTGATTGGTGGATGCTCAGGACGTAAGTGGCAAATCCAAGACACAGGTGATGACAATGGGAGGTCAGGAAAGCACATGAAACTTGGCTCAGTGCCAAGAGGTTAGCATGGGTTTATGCAGTATCAACTGTACCTGAGCTTCAATTTGGCCTTACGTTTACTGGCTATAAACATTTGGCTAATTTATTGAGGTCACTTTCTACTCCTTAGTAACAAGGATTATAAGTCCACTTCAGAGTAGTTAAATAAGATAGGTAAATCACCTGGCATATTATGATCATGCCAAAACTCAGCCTAAGTGACCGAATTATTGGCATTTTTATCACTGAAAAGCTCTGGTTTACTCCAGACTAACTCTGTGAGTGCCTTTTCATACCCACTTTGTTCTCACTACATCCCTGGCCTCCCTCCAGCTACCCTCACTTTTTGCAAAACATCTCACTTCAAATTTCAGTGTGACTATTGAAGCTAACCAATGTGGGCTTCCTCTCATTTTATTCTTTAACTTCAAAATGTATTTCTAACTTTTCTCCTATGATCCTTTTTCCTAGAAAAATAAAAAATGTGTTTATTTTCCTAGAAAATAATTAATAATTCAAAAAATTATTATATTTTTCTGTCTTCTTTTTATCCTCTTAAGTCTTGCTTCCTCTATTTTCTCAAATGCATGTTCAATCTCTCCTTATCTACCGATTCTATTCTCCTATCTTATAAACAGACTCAGGTCTCCAGAATTTTACAGATTCCTTCTTTGAAACTCAAGTTATCTCAAACTGCTGTCCTAAATTACCACTTTCCTTTACATCATAATTCTTTTTTATATCAAAACATTAATTAAGGGAGTACAAGTGTTTTTGTTACATGGATACCTTGTAGAATGCTTAAATCAGGGCTTTTGGTGTGCACCTCACCAGAATAGTGTCCATTGTACCAATAGGTAAGTTTTTATTCCACATCCTCCTCCCACTTTCCCTCTTTCTTGATTTCTCATGTTCTTTATAGCATTTTGTGTCTTTGTATACGCATGTACACATTGTCTAGTTCCCACTTATTAATGAGAAAAATGGTATTTGGTTTTTTTATTAGTGAGATACTTCACTTAGGATAATGGTGTCCAGTTTCATCCAAGTTGCTGCAAATGACATTATTGAATTCCTTTTTTATGGCTGAATAGTTGTCCATGGTGTGTGGTGTATGCGTTGTGTGTATATACACACCACATATTCTTTATCCACTCATGAACTGATGGGCAGTTTGGATGATTCCACATCTTTGCAAATGTGAATTGTGTTGTGATGAACATTCATGTGTAAGTGCCTATTTATAAAATAATTTCATTTCCTTTGGGTAGATACCCAGCAGTGGGATTTCTGGATCAAATGGTAAGTCCATATTTGTTTCATTTAGGAACCTGCATACTATTTTCCATAGGGATGGACTAGTTTACAGTCCCACCAACAATGTATAAGGGTTACTCAACAATGCATAAGGGTTTTTTTCTGTCTACATCCATGCCAGTATCTATTGATTTTTGACATTTTAATAGTGACTATCTGATGCGGTAAGGTGTTATATCATTGTACTTTTAATTTTCATTTCCCTGATGATTAGTGATAGCATTTTTTCAAATGTTTGCTGACCATTTGTCTATCTTCTTTCAACAAACTTCTGTTCATGTCTTTTGCCAACTTTTTGATGGAATTTTGTTGTTGTTGCTGATTTGTTTCTTTATAAATTTGGTTATTATTTGATTATTTGATTCTTTATATATTCTGGATATTAGCCCATTGTCTGATGTATAGTTTGTGGATATTCTCTCCCATTCTATAGGTAGACTGTTCAATCTATTGAATATTTCCTTGGCTGAGCAGAAGCTATTTAAGTAAGTCCCATTTACCATGTTTCCCCCAAAATAAGACTTCCCCATAATATAAGCCCCCGCAGGATTTCTAAGCATTTGCGCAATATAAGGAAAATAAGACCTGGAAAATAAGACCTAGTGATGGGTGTGGCTACCCAGCATAACTGCACAACCCATGCGTTGCTGTCTGGGAGTGGTAAAGAAGACAGTAGCCCTTCTCATCTGCCCCATGAGAGCTCTACTGCTCAACAGGAGAGATTGGGGCAAATGGTTCTAAAGGAAATGGAGTCACAAGAAATTCAGGATGGCATTCGGGGGTTGGAGAGTTATGATGATGTTCCATAAGAAGACGACTTAACTATATTTGAATACGTGTAGATTGTTGTACTGTACTTAAAAAAATAACAGATCCCCTGAAAATAAGCCCTGGGGTGTCTTCTTGAGGAAAAATAAATATAAGACCCTGTCTTGTTTTTGGGGAAACACAGTATTTATTTTTGTTATTTCTGTATTTCCCTTTGGGGTCTTAGTCATAAATACTTTGCCTAGGCTGATGTTTATGAGTCCTTCCTACATTTTATTCTACTATTTTTTAATGTTTCATTTCTTGCATTTAAGACTTTTATTCATTTTGGAGTAATTTTTTATATGGTGAGAGACAGGGGCCCTATTTTATTTTTCTGCATGTGGCAATCCAACTTTCCCAGCATCATTTATCAAATAGGGCTTCCTTTCCCCAGTGTATGTGGTCTGCTTTGTCAAAGACCAATTGGTTGGCAGTAGATGGTTTTATTTCTGGGTTCTCTTTTCTGTTCCATTGATCTATGTTTCTACTTTTATCACAGTACTATCTTGTTTTGATTACTATAGCTATGTAGTAATGTAGTATAATTTGAAGTAAGATAATGTGATGCCCCCAGATTTTTTTTTTTTTTTTTTTTTTTTTTTTTGCTTAAGATTGCTTTGGCTATTTGGATTCTTTTTTGGTTCCAAATGAAGCTCGGAATCATTTTTGCTAGATCTGTGAAATATGATATTGGTATTTTGATGGGGATTGTGTTGAATCTGTAGATCAATTTGAGCAGGTTGGTCATTTATAAATGTCAATTCTACCAATCCATGAGCAAGCAATATTTTTCCATTTGTTTGTGTCATTTGTGATTTTTTTCATTAGTCTTTTGCAGTTCTCCTTGTAGAGCTCTTTCACCTGCTTGGTTAAGTATATTTGTAGGTATTTGTTTTCTTTGCAGCTATTGTGAATGGTATTGAGTCTTTGATTTAACTCTCAGCTTGACTATTATTGGGATACAGAAATGCTACTGATTTGTGTATATTAATTTTGTAATCTGAGACTTTGCTGAATTTATTTTCCAATTCCAGGAGTCTTTTGGTGGAGGTTTTAGTGTCATCTAATACAAGATCATATTGTAAGCAAACAGGGATAATTTGACCTCCTCTTTCCCAGTTTGGATGACCTTTATTCCTTCCTCCTGCCTGATTGCTCAAGCTAGGAATCCAGATACTGAGTTGAATAAAAGTGGTGACAGTACGCACCCCTGTCTTGTTTCAGTTCTTGGGAATGCTTTCAACTTTCCCCCATTCACTATGAGTTTGGCCATGGGTTTGTCATACACAGTTTTTATAATTTTGATGTATGTTCTTTCTATGTCTATTTTGTTGAGGTTTTTTTTATTTTGAAAGGATTTTATAGAATAGCTTTTCTATATCTATTGAGATGATCATATGGTCTTCGTTTCTGTTTATGTGGTGGATCATGTTGATTGGGTGTGCATGTCCCTCTCCACAGAGGTGTGAACTAGGCCAGCACCTGGGTGGGTTGTTAGACCTTGGTTGGTGCCTGGGTGCATTATGGGCCATGTATCAATGCTGGGGGATCTACATGTGGAATCATGAGTTGGTGCCTAGGATGCTATTGGAAGTCCAGGCAGGGAGCTTAGTGTGTCCCTCTCCGCTGAAGCAGGCATTGCTGAGTTTGCTCTGCATGGGTCTCCCTGCAATGGTGGCAGTGGCTGTTTGGCAAGGCTATCTAGGTGGTGGTCACAGCTGTCAGGGCTATAGGTATTTGATCCATCTAGGTCTAAGTGTAATGGTGGCGTGTGGCAGAGGGCTGGACCACAGGTGTGACATCATGCAGTGTTGTGGGAGCATGGCCCACTCGCTGGTACACAGTGCCATGGGTCTTGTTCTGCTGATCAGCGACTGGAGCCACAGAGGCATGACTTGCTCACAGCTTGAGTCACAGTGTCCACATAGGAAGTGTGGAGCCCTGAGGCTTTCTCCTTTATCACTTTCCCATGTGTAGGGCTCTCTTCCAGGTACTTTCCAGTCTTGGCAAATATCACTCCCTGTCTCCATCTCCTTCACTCTGAGTGTCGCCCATTATTTCGCTGAGGATTTACAATGCTCTTTCCAAGAGGGGCCATTCATGGGGGAGCATCTATTTGCAGTTTTTGATCCTTTCTCCCAGAAAGCAGTGTGCGGGGGTTTTCTCTTAGTCTGCCATTCTGGCCCCTCCCCACCCCTGATTATTAACACTGGTTTATACTAATAGTCTTCACTTTCTCCCTATGCCATATCTTATCATTTATGACTATTTATAGACTATCTCATGAAACTTGCTGTCCCATGAGTGGCCAGTCACTTTCACTCACCCACCATACCTTTGTGTCCATTCTCTTTGAGGACTATGTAACATTTGATCTACTGAATCCTTGAAATCCCTTGCTGCTTTCCACAATCCTCTTCTGTATTGATTCTTGTTCTCCTAAGGTCCATTCTTTTCAATACTCGATGGTATGGTTTTAGTGATTATCTTGATTTATGACTGCCAATTTTTTAATGGAAAGATTGTGAAATTTTCAACAGTGCCTTAACTCATCTTTCCTCCTAAACCAGCAACACCTTTTGATACTCAAGGCCCATTCATTGTTCCCTTCATTTAGGTTCAAAGTATTAGTGGTTTGTATGAGCCTTTCATTTCATCTTATCTTCATCTAAACAGACTAACCTGGCAAATCTGTATTATATTTAATTATATATTGAGTCACTTCTTCTCTCATGATTTTGTCATCACTACTGCCTACCATTTTAATTCACAAACTTCTTATTTCTCATATACACCATCCAAATAACCTAAAATTCATTTTATAAATGACAACTACTGAAATGCTGAAACTTCCCCTGAACCCAACTCTGGTCATATGTCTATGGTTTGTTGAAATAAACTTCACTTCTTTACTCTACTATAAAGAGCAGAGATGAAGTGTTGTAAACCCCAATCTTTCCCAGTGTGAGAGAGGCTGGGTTTAAAGGCTGAACTGTGCCCAAAGTGCATGATCCATGGAAAGAAAGCAGATGCCCCTCAGTTCCAGCCTACTGTTGCCATGTGGAAATGTGGTTTATTAACCTAAGAACTATAAATAATCAAGAGAGTCAAGAAATTAAAAGTTTGGGAATGTGTTAACTTTTATGGTGTGATAACACTGGTCATTATTATTATTTTTTCCTATGTGTGAGCCAAATGATGAAGTGTAACTGGTCAGATCTAACCCATGTGTCGTCAACTGTTCTTAATCTCTGCTCTGCATGCCTTTGCCCCAAACTTTCTTCCTAGTGTGAATATAAAGTGTGGACTCCAAAGAGAAACTCACTATTTGTACAGTTTATACTATTTGCTTTCACTGTGTGCATGTAAAATTCGGGAACATTGTTTTCTCCAACTCAAATTTTTTTCAACCACCTGCAGTTTGCATCAAAGCACTACTTGAAATGAATGTTGCTTTAATTTTTCATGATATTTCTACCTTCTATGAACCAGCTTTATCTGATTTATTTCTATATAATATATAATAAAAAAATTTAGGTATACAGGGACAATTTTTGTTCAATAGTTCTACCAACCAAATAATCTTTAAAGTCTCTATGCCTGTGTTTCTCAATGGGATTGGCGCCGTTCACTACAGAGCAGTGTAGAAATTAGAGGAGATGATTTTGTTTGTCATAATAATTATGTTTCTTGGGGTTTGTTTTCATTTACTAGTGTATTTAAGCTCTGCTATATCTTCTATAACACATATGACATTTTTGTGCATACAATTTTCATGTGTCCCTCTCCTCTTTCTAATGTCTCATTTGATTTGTATGTAGGCTAAAAACCTGTTTAAAATCATTGTGCCTAAAATCTAGCAGTGTTCCACCTGTAAACCAAAGTTTTGTGGGTTTTTTTGCTTTATTCTAGTAAATACGTTGCTTTTCAGGAATGAAACTACTTCATAAATTAAAGGAAAATATTATTTTGCTTTGTTTGAATTTTATTAGGTGTTGCCATCTAACTAGTTTACTATGTTATAGTATGGTCATACCCGAACATGTTCATATCAAAATGTTTTATTGTACTCTGGTATAAATTGTTTTATATTTCCCTCTTTTATATCATAAGGTGTTATTGATTTCAGATTTTATATTTCTAAAAAATATAAATTATATTATCTATAAAATTGTTTCTGGAAATAAAAGGAACCAATATGAATATTATTGAATATTTATATTCAATATAAATTGAATATTCGATTCAATATAATATTATGAATATTTAAATATTTTTTGTTATTTAAAAAGAGAGTAGCTGGGATTGATAGGGTTGAAAAAGTACTTTTTCTGTACACATTGTTCTGGGTGGACTTTAGCTCCCTCAGGGTAACTTTGTGATGGTAAAGACATCTAAGGGTAGTGAGAAAATTAGATATGCCATTTAAAATGGAGTAACATTCCAGGTCAATTTCATCATGTTTAATGAGGTGAGAAATTAAGAAAATAGAGTAAGTTAGTTCTCCGGCACCCCTATACCTTGTGAAATGAGACTGGGTTAAAAGTCTATCAGATGTCTGCAATGGAATCTGGGTTTTATTTTTGCTTAGCAATTAATGAGCTCATGTTTTTGCAATTGATAATGTAGTTTTCTCTATTAAATTGCATAATACTTGTTATTTTTCCTTTTTTTAACATACCGATTGTTATTCATTTTGTAACATACCCATTGCCTAATAGGTAATAAATGATATACTTTTCAATCACAAGCAACAAATAAAATTTTAACATAGAAATTCTATGGTTATGGTACTTACTGGATAGATATCAATAAGGCTTATAAAATTTAAATAAAAGCAAAACAACTGAGGCTCAGGAAAACTAGAAACCAGAGAAGCACCAACCACTTTCTATGTCTGTGTTTCGGGGAAGAGGAATATGATATTTAGTTTCATCATGTTTTCTGTCCCAGAAACAATCAGTCATGACCAAGGAAAAGGAAAAAGTAGCATGTTAGAGTCTTTGGAGATATTGTTGGAAGCTGACGAGTCACTCTAATATGTGTCTATTATAAGCATTCACTGGATATTTCTTAAACAGATGAGTGAATAAAAGACTAAAATTTTGTTTCCCATATGCCAATATTTTGTATTTTTTTTCTGTATTACAGCTCACGAAAATCAAGTCTATAATGCTAACAGTGAACTAAATCACTTATTCATACTTTCTAAAAAATTTACATTCACATTAGAACACATCTACCATGACTGAAAAGTAGGACAAAAAATATTTGGAATACATAAAAGGAAGTATTTTTTAGGAACTGGAGCTTTCATTTTAAATTGATAAATGAAAATATTTTACAACTGACTACACATTATTTTTCTCCAAATAACAGAATGTATTGCCACATATTATGATTAACATTTTTCAAAAGTTCTATTATGAAATAAGTTGGTTCACACCTTGTCTAGTATAGTGGCCCATGGCATATTCTTATACCAAATGACAGTTCATTACTTCTTTATTTAAATAGGTCCTCAAAACCTATGGCATAGTGATATAATTCAATATAGTAGGATATTTATATTGGTTGGAATATATTTTTTCATCAGACTAAATGTCATTCTTATTAGGTTATGTGTTATTGCAATTTGAAATTTTTAAATTATTTCTAATTAAACAAAAAGGTACTGAAAACTTTAAATATTTAACAGATTTAACATTTACATTAAAATGGAAAAGCACAAATTATGATGACTTTTAATTTTGAAAAGATAATTCAAATTTAAATCCACATAGTTTAATTTTTATATAAATTTTATTTCCTTGAGTAAAATACACAAAAAAGTTTTTCCCAAAGTAAAAGATTTGTTGAACATATTATTTCTAACCAATGTAAAAGCAAACTTTGTCAATAATTTTGAAGAGAGATTTTACCCTATTTGAACATGAACAATTTAGCCTGCCACATGTTCATGAATGCTATGGAAGACTCCTGAGTTAGAAACAAAAATATTTTATTACCTACAGCAGTAACAGCCACTGAGAATCATAATTTTTGCTTCAGTTCTCTAAGCCCCAGATCTCATGGGGTGAGGCAGAAATCCAAGTGGCACACTCTGCACACAGTAGGTTGTGTGAAAGTGAAAAAACCCTGAGCTTAAGGAATCCGAATCTTTTATTATGGGCAGTGGTGTACACAACCTTTGCTCCAGGAGAAGACACCATTTCTGTTTTCCAGGGCTACGTACTATAAAGCACCACTAAGACAACGTGGAACCAAGAGCAACCAGCACCTCTCTCGTAAAACGTGCAGAAATGAGAGGGACCTACAGAGTTGTTTCCCTACAATTTATAGAGAACCTTCTCTAAACTTTTACCTAATTTCCTAGCAAATGTATCAAAGTTTGTCCAAGACTAGAAAATTCACATAACATAACCTGATATCATTTTGAATAGTGAATTTCCCTTTCTTGTCTCAAAAATGATGTAATGTTTTTCACTCTTTGACAGACACACTAAGGGTCAAATAACCATTTAAAAACATACAAACTCTGTAGACTATTCAGATTCTTGCAGTTCCCTATAAAATGTGGAGCATCCTGGTAGGAGGAGTTAACATATCATCAATAATATCATTTTTCATGGCTTGTACTTTATTGACCTCTTGGCAAATTCTAGAGTGTGCTTTGCTTTGTATTATATCATCTCAGCTAATGTTTTTGTTACTTCCTCTCCTGCTTTCTTGAGATGTACTTTTGTATCAGTGTCAAAATAGTTATTTTCACCTAATTTATAAATATATTCCCTATTGATCCAAATAAATTTAGTTTAAGTTCTCCCTATCCCATTAAAGGTCATTAGTTTGTACTATAAAGCTTCACATGTGATGCTACCCAACTAATAATGTCCAAACTCATGTGTATATTTATTTAACTTTAAAATTATTTGAAAATATTAATTTTGAAATCTGTGTTCATTAACTCTCAGTGATTTTTCTCCTTCTGGTTTCAAAAATAGATTTGTGAGAGAGTTTTACTAGATTACTCTTCTGCCCAATATGGCAGCCATTAATCAGATATGTCTATTGAGAATTTGAAATGTGGCTTGTATAAATGAATAACTTAACTTTTAATTTTCTTTAACTTTCATTAATGAACATTTAAATTTCAAAACTGATGCTTAATTCAGGTTATTTGAAAACTTTTAAGTATGTTTGGAATAACTGGGATATATGAATCTACTTTTCCAATAGTAAATTAAACGAAATCCAAATACAGATCAAGCATTGCCAATGAAAACTGAGCATCTGAAATGAGATGGGCTGTAAAAGTGAAATACAGAGCAGACTTTGAAGAAAGGTATTTTCAAATTACATACCGGGCTTGCAATGTATCAGACAGAGCTAGAAATTTTGGTCTTGTGTAATCTTCAAACAGCTGGTTACTCTTTATTTCCATATTTTCTAATAAGATCTCTATGTCACTGAATTCAATCATCAGGAATCTAGTCACATACATTAAATGATTTTATTAAAGTAATCATAAATATCTTTCAATTTGATTAAATATCTCTTTAGGTACCTTGGAAATCAGTTCACTGATGCAAGATACAAAATATAAGTGAATTAAGCAAATCCAATTTGACTGTCTTTTATCTGATCAGGATTGTTGTTAAACCTCACATTCCTAGCCCTTCTTAATGATTTTTGAATCTACTTCTACATATAAGTACCAAAAATTATATCTATATAAAAATGGTAAGATTATTAAACAACAGGACAGTGCTACACCCACAGCATTTTGGTGTCAGGTTTAACTTAATCTACTGATGCCATTTTTAAAATATCAAAACCAGAAGACCATTTGAAAATGTTATTTTCCCTCTGGAGAAAATTCTGCATTCTCTACCCAACTGGATAGTGTATCGAATTGATTGATACGTGTGCCAACACAAATGCAGCTGTTTAGAATGGAAATGTTTGCTATGTATAAACTACGAACTGTATCCCATAGTCCGTTAAAGATTAAATCCAGCCAGGGGTAAAAGCTGGGGGCACAAACTAAGGGACCAAAGGCTCCATTTACTCCTCTCCCCAGAATCCATCACTCCTTCTCCTTCCTCCTGCCCCTTTACTTCCCTGCTCACTGCAGTACCAAGAGGAATATCTGACCAAAATATAGAATTCAAGAATTGTAGACCAAGAAGTGTCATGTCTCTTATTTCCCCGATTTGTGTGTTTGTGTGTTGTGCAAATATAGGAAGACAGAGCCCTGGCAAAAGGAAAAACAAACGGAAGCAGCCAAAGCTCATCAATCAACGTGTATTTGCTTTTTCTCTTCTGTGCTCTACTCTGCCCTCTACAGGTTCTGAAGTTAATTTCAAACCATTTTTCTACTACTACGACTACTGTTTATTCCCCAGTTAATTTTAACTATACGTTTTGTCTCTACTTTTCAGTCTAGTTAGCTTTTTGCTTGCCAAATGATATGATATACATGTGTATATTTTTCAAAAATATAGTAGCCTTATTTTGAAGTTATTCTTGAACCTCTTTCATGAGCATTAAACTCACTGCTATATTTAAGTGCAGAAATCTGATCATTACTTGTGAGGGGAAAAAAAGAAATAAGATTTTGTCATCTACTCTAATTAGTTTAAGTTGTCATAATAGAAGAGCTAATTTCTGATAGCTTTCAGATATTAAGGTTGAAATATCTCGGCTTTTGTGAAGAATGCCAAGTTTTAAAATCTTAAATGTTTTCTTTAATAAATTGTGGATATTTGGTGGCTTAGGAAGTATTTTCTTTCTTTTGTTTAATATACAAAAATTCTATTCTTCCTGATCTAGCTTTAAATATAATTAAGTATGAAATAAACAGTGAGCAGTCTTTAAATATCATTAATTCTCTGAAAGCTTTAAAATATTACTAAATTATTAAGATGTCATTTCCCTTCATTTGTTCAAAAGCTAATTTAAACAGGCAGTAAAAGTTGTGATTGAATATTGATTCTGCAAACTGAATTAAAACTTGAATGAATTCTATTTAAATTTGATAATTAAAATATAGACAATGAAATTATACAAGGTTATAATTGTACTTCGATGTGAGAATGTCTACCAAATTGAAAGGGAAAAATTTATTTATCACACCTACAAAGAGCTCTTGCATGTGCTTGCAATTGTAGTCAGTAAAGTTAGATATTAGAGGCCCAGGAGCTGAACTAAATCTTAATTCACTTTAAAACTTTAAAACTTCAAGAAGCTTTAAGCATTTTAACCTAATCATTGAAGCGATCAATCCTTGAATTATTTTCCTTATATTGAGAAAACTCATAATGAGAATGATTAATATGAAGTTGATTTTGATTTGCAAGATGGTGCGATAAAGAATTTTCTCATCTTCTATTCTCTTAAAAATAGGCCCTAAAATACAAGTAAAATGAGAATAAAATATATTATTTTCTTCTTCCTGGAGAATATATATTTACTATAACCCAAAATATAGGCAGAAAATACCAGAAGCATGGCAACTCGTAGAGCAGGGGGAAGAAACTGAGGTCGAAAAGCCCAAAAAGAAGGCACTAAAGTCAAGCAAGACATGGCTGCTATAGAAGTGAGAGCAAGAGCAAGGGGAGTTGCAGGTGAGGGATGAAGAGAGAGAAATTTGCTTAGAGTCTGCATAAGGCACTGTTCTATCATTAAATCCACTCTGGGCAGGCATGTGTTTACGCCTCCAGACCACCCAAGGGAGGAGTTTCTGAAGAGGGTTGAAAAGATTAGCCCTATTAGAAGCAAGGGTAGGATGGAGAATTGAGTAAAGCCTACATGCTGAAGAGTCAAAGCACCTAGTCCCTCCTTGTTCTCTGAATATCAACTGCAGGTTTCACACCCATGTAAATGTTTTAAAGAGGTTAAATAGCATTCCACATATATCCATGGAGAGAAAGACTGATGGACAGAACTTCTGCTTACACCAGACACTCCACTACTCATCTTCCTTCACCACACAATGTTGAGGGCCCCAACACCCTTTTCTATATATACAAATAATAAGGAATGTATAGTAAACTCTTCAGTGTTTCTTAAAAATTATCAGATTAAGAATGAAATGTTCAAAAATGCATTTGGCATTTGAAAATTAAAATTTAATTTACAATGGTAATACGTAACAACCCAAATAAACACTTATAATTTCAAGACATTATTTTCAATTTATTACTGAGCCTTACAGCAAAATCGTCTTTTAAATTTTCTTACTATGTAGTTGGCTGGAAAATAAACTATAATTACTGTAAAGTAGCAACTATTTTTCAGCTAGCAAGGAAGCTGAAAACTAATCTGGAAATACAGAAAATGATGTGTAACCCTAGTGTTTTTAAAATCTGTTTTAGTGTCTGTGTTTCTTTGCACTTTGATGCTATTATACAAAGTTGATATGACAATAACTTGCATGTTCAAAAGCACTTAGTGATCACCTAAAATGTGCAGGATACTGGAGTAACTCAATCATAACTCAATGTGCAATGATGGAGGTAGTGTGCCTAGCAGGGCCAGTAGAGATATGGGAGCTAGGAATTAGGGATATTAGAAAAGAAATTTGAAAGACTGGTTAATGCAAGTTCACCATGAAGTTAGAGTGTGAAAAAGGAAATCAGTATTATTTGTATCATGACACCTAGGCATAAGAGATCATGGTGTTTTCAAAGAATTGCAAATAATTCATTTTGGGTGAAACTTTTGTGCTTACTGGCAAAAAGTAACATAACAGAGAAAGGCAGGAGCCAGATCATATGGACCCTTATAGAGGAAATCAAAACATTTAGTCATTATCTTATAGATAATGAATCTTTTCAGCCTTTTAAAAATAAGAAAATAACTATTTTAAAAGAAAATATATACTGTCAACCTGAAGAATAAATTAAAACTTCAAACTGAAGTGGCGACATCAACGATAAATGATTGGGCAGGTTCAAATGCTCTCCGGGGTCCACTAGAATGTGCTAGCTGGCCAACAGGATGAGGAGGAAGAAGAAGACAGCTATCAGGAGTCCAGCAGAGGCAATCCGGTTTGTCTTACAAGCATTCTCTGAGGAAGTAAGTAGTGGGTATTAAGTGAGATTTTGTGTATAGTAGGTTTGTAAAATATGTTTATGAGTTCATTTTTAGATATTCATTCATATATTAAAAATATATAAAATATAGAGCATATTTTATATATCAGGGGTTTTGTTACATAGATGAATATGTGTCCTTATTTCAGATGGCTGTAGGATATCTAAATGAAGATGGGCAAGAAATATACTCTGACCTTCAATCTGGACAGAAGTATTACGATTTTGACTTTAATACCACTATATACAAACTCATGAAGCTGGGATGAGTTTTCTTGGAGGAAACATAACACTTAAGAAAATATTTTAAAATACTAGTAGATGAAGAAAAATAAATGTATAATATTGGTAAGAAAGGATGGAAAGTTGAATGCACAACTGTGGTGAAGGGATATTTTGGGTTGAAAAATGTTGCATTCTATTATAATGCATCTATCATTTATATTGCATCAATAAAGCAAGTCAAATAAGCACTGTCTATACTGGTCTTGGATAACTATATTGATTCTTTATGAAAAATAATGAGATTCAGGCAATGTAGATAAAATATGTGCAGCTGAAAAGTAAAGATATTATGAATAGTTTCTATTTTCCAGATGTTTTGAATAGTGTAGAGACAGTTTTAGTTATTGATGATTTTTTGTGGGTGGCTACATTTTTCAGTCTGTGTCTATGTCCAAGTATAAAACAGAAGAGACAGGAATCTATTCTGTAAACATTTCATTGGTCAAAGCAAATCAAGTGGATAGGCCTGATGTCAGCGGTTGGGGTGACAAAAATCTCTGGGTAGAGAGAAGGCTTCTAGGCAGTAGGAATTACTATTTGAACAATAATACAATCTGAAATAGGACTATTAAAACAAATATAACTTATCATAAAAACATAATATTTATTTCATGCTTCTCTCAGTATCATAGTATCTTGTAAAAGAATCCACAGATTAAAATGGAAGACTTAGGGTCTTAGGGGACAGATTCAATTTCTGATCTCAGCTGAGTGATTTTAGACAAGTTGCATCACTTCCTTTTCCTCTCACTCTTTAACTTCAAATACAAAAGGTGTGTTAGGCAATTTCTCAGTTCCACTTCTATTTTCAGTACCTTACAAATA
This sequence comes from Microcebus murinus, assembly GCF_040939455.1. Taxonomy (NCBI): domain Eukaryota; kingdom Metazoa; phylum Chordata; class Mammalia; order Primates; family Cheirogaleidae; genus Microcebus; species Microcebus murinus. The sequence continues at coordinate 13,385,133 of NC_134116.1, forward strand.
ATCATAGATTTTATTTTTCTCTTTCTTTTTTTAAATTTACAAACACTTAATCATTCACTTAATCTCACTTACCCATCAAAAGACCCATGTAAATTATTTTGTATTATTTCATTGTTAAAAGTGAAAATTCAATAACCTACCCACAATCAAGCATTTAGAAAAAGGTAGGTGTAGGATTGTATTCCCTCATCCTGTGAAGATTCCCGACGTTGTGCTCAATATTTACACAAAAACTAATAGAAATAAAAATTACCTTAAATATATACTCCATTTTGAATGCCTGATGAAAGTCTAATAGTTCAATATATTATCATTTGCAGTTGATTCCCTTCAGGTACTTAAACAGAATATAGACATTTAATATCTGAGTCCATGACCAATGTAGCGTTAGAAGACTTGACAAAAAAATAAGTATCAGTCATCCTTTCATAAGAATATATATATATTTTTAAATGTTCATTCATACATAGTTCTTGATTTCTATACATAAATGTTATAAAGGTGGTTTACAATCAAAAAACTATGCTGGATTTTGTAAAATAAGAGTTTTACTGTTGGAGTAAATTTGGCTTACAGAGAGTCAAAGTTATTGTCTGACTCTTGCTGTTTTAGACTATAGTATATCCTTTATGTTTATGTAAAGCAATGCATTGTGGGACTCACTATGACATAGTTTCTAAGTATAAACACTATTGCTTCACAGACTACCCGGGAAAGTAAGAGGTGGTCTTTAAATAACCGCCTTTTGATTTGTGTACAGCTTTTTAATAACTAAATATTGAATTCATTCCACATGGAAGTACACGTTCTTCATTTGTTCCACTGGAATTGTTATTCAAATGAATCCCAGGCCTCCGTGTGTGGCTTGGTGAAAACAACACTCATGCATAGTTTGCACATAAGGGATCAAGTACAGGATGCCTAGTCCCTTTCCTTCATCAAATCTGCCTGGATTTTACACTTACATTTTTTTTCATGAACTATATTTATAGCTTTTTAAATTAGTTATTTTTATTTTATCCTTAAATTTGTGGTTTTGCAAAACAAATTTATCCAGAGATATCTGACAAATATAAAATAGCATATCACTAACCTGGGTGGGAAAAAAGATGAGTATATGAAAAGCACAGATTTAAACAACCTGAAATGTGAATTTAACTTCAGAAGCAACTATTGCAAGGTGCTCCTTTCCAATGACATTCCAAATATGAAATAAACAAAGAATGATCTTCCTGCCTCTTTAGACACATAAGTACATCTATACATAGGAGGAATTACCAAAAGTACATTGTGTCTTCAGTTCTAGGACAAAAACATAAAAAAGAAACTCTGAATGTTTTTATGTTATATAGTCATATACTCATGAGTTTGTTTTTATAAATTAATATAATAGAAATAGACTATGATGCATATTATGTGCAAAGTAAGTAAACTGAAAATCATATGCTAATGTGAGATGATAGGCTTCTGCTTTCAGCCACTTCTGCAGTACCAGTTCCAGAATTTCCTGCTACAACTTAGCCTTAGCAATATGATTCACCTAATTTGAAGCACTGCATGGCCTCTGACATTTAAGAAATCTTGGATGCCCATGCTATCCTGGTACACATTATTGGCAGCTATTCAGAGCTGGAGCTAATGGCAGTACAAAGTCTCTGCAGTCCTCAAAGACACTAGTCAACTTGCCTAAATAACTGAGTCACCAATCCACCTGGCTGCTGAGCATGGGCATAGTCATAATAGCGTTCAGGAAATTCATGCTTGTTTGGCCCTTCTTATGTCTGGCAACAGTCACAGTTTTCCTAAAGCCTTCCCAAATCATATGGATGTGGAAATGTCAATTTGGCCTGTGAGCATATATTTAAATAAGATGTTTAACCTTATGCTGGATGTCTTTACTTTATCAACACAGTTCCTGACTTTAGTGATAGTAGCCATGCTTAGACATATGTTAAATCATTAAAATGTAATGCTTGTTTAAAAACAGCCATCAGTTAAACTATTTTAGATACCTCATATAAGTGGAATTATTTTATTTGACCTTGTGCCAATGGCTTATTTCACATAGCATAATGTTCTCAAGATTCATCCAAATTCATAGAAGCAGAAAGTGGAATGGTGGTTGCCAAGGACTAGGGGAAAGGGAAAATGGGCAGTAGGCAGTTGCCCTTCAATGGATATACATTTTTAGTTATGTAACACGAATAAGTCCTAAAGATCTTACACAGCACTGTGCTTAGCATTAAGAATATTGTGCTATACTGTATTGTATGTATGCTTTGCCAGATACATTTTAAGACCCCTGGTGGATGACTGAAGACTGGGATAGTAACAAACCCTAAACAGACTGTGTTTTTTCCTATACTTATGATAAAATTTAATTTATAAATTAGGCACAGTGAGAGATTCACAACTATTCTTTAGCATATATTTGGCTTCTATTTGGCATATCCAACTCAACAGCATCACCACTCTTGTATTTTGAGATCATTATTAAATAAAATAAAGATTACTGATGACAAGAACTGCAATAACTCCACAATTGATCTGATAACTGAAAGGACTACTAAATGACTAACAAGCAGGGGAGCACCTGCAGAGTGGGTCCACTGAACAAAGGGATGATTCCTGTCCTGGGCAGGGCAGAGTGGGAGGGCAAGATTTCATCATGCTGCTCAGAATAGCATGCAATTTAAAATTATGAATTGCTTATTTGTGGAACATTTCATTTAATATTTTTGGACTGTGGTTGCCTACAGGTAACTAAAACTTTGGAAAGCAAAACTATGGATAAGGAAGGACTATTGTAGACTTAAAAATTTGTTAAGAGCATAGATCTTTTCTTAAATGTTCTTACAGAAAAAAGGAAAAAAAGGCAGCCACTTGTTAACAAAAGGAAATAACCTGAATAGGTCATTGGTTAAGTACATGGCCTTTGGAATTAGATTAAGATGAAAATTCAAGTCTAATCAACTACTTATTATTTATGTGAACTTGGGCAAGTCACATAACCTTTCTGGGACTCAATTTCATTATCTGTGAAATGGTGCCAAAAGTATAACTATCCTAAAATAAATAATTAACTGAAAGGATTAAATGAGGTAATACATATGAAATGGAGTTTAGAAATCACTGTGATCAATAACTATTTTTATTTGGACTAAATTAGAAGATCAATATCTTCTAGCATTTAAAAACACAAAGGGAAGAAGCAGGATGAGCTATTCCAGAAAGCAGAAATAAATGAAGAGACATTATATAGAGCTAACAATGACTTTTTAAAAATTGAATTGAATTGAATTATGAATTACAGAAGTTTCAGCTGCATAAGAAGAAAAGAATAAAATACTAGAGACTGAACAATATAAAAATTTATTTTTTCGCCAGTAAAAAAGTCAACCAATGGTAGCCCCTGTTTGCTGTGGCTGTTTCATAGGCACCAGGGATCCCATCCCTTACAGCTCTCTCTTTTGCCAAGCCCAGCGTGCCACACTCATCGTCTTCATCCAGCATTGCTGATGGCATTTCAACCAACATTTTCACGTTCTGTGCAGCACACTGGAGGGAGGACTGAAGAATGTTGTTGGCACTCTTTGGAGGCTTTACTGGTGTTCAACACTATGCTGCTCTTACATCTTACAGAGAACTTAGCCATGTGGACACACAATATGTTCAAGGGGAGCTATGGAAAGTCATCCTCTGAAAGAGCAGCAGTGTACCCAGCTGAAATTTAGGAGGTTTTCTTAAAAGAAAAGAGAAAATGGGTATTGCAGTAGATAATTAGAAATGTCTGACACATATAATTAATGAGCTCCCTTATATATTTGCTTATTATTTTTTTAAAAAAATCAACCTCAATTTAGTAGAGATTCACTCTACTGTTACTCTATGTATCAATCTCCTTGCCATTGTGACTCTCAAGCTGAGTATCCCACGAAAAACTGAGTATAGAGCAAGCCTCATGAGGTAATGGACTCCAATGACCTAAACTAGTGCTACTCAAAGTGTCATCTGAAAACTGTGTTGTATGCAGTGAAATATGCACAGGAACTGAGAGTGTTTATAAATTTTTATAGTAGTTTGACATAGTAGTTTATGCCTGTTAAGTATTACAAATTGTTAAGGCTTCTATATAACATGACTTTTAATTTTTACTTTTTGAATACTTTTCTTATATTCAACAAAAGTATCAGTCTCATTTCAGGTGGTTTGGAATCAAAACAAAACAAAAGTGATCTTTTATCACATATATTTTAAGATGTACTGATTCAGAATAAACAGAAAAGGCAGTGTTAAATCAGGATGCATTTGGCAGAAAGAGTATTATCTGGCCTTGAGGTTCATGTAGCATCACATTTTGAAGATACAGATAAGCTTCTTTTAGACTTTCCTTCAAGTTGGATAACACTTCAATACAATGGTTCTGATAGTCCTTACTTCAAAAAGAGAAAAGTAGTATTGTCTTTGTTCTGAGTAAATGACATTCTTCCCAACTAAATATACTTCCTCATGATTCAACCACCTATACCTAAAAGATTAATTTAATCAGTCTACTTACAAAATGTGTATTGGGTGAGAACAATAAAAATATAATAAATTGAGCATAAATAATAAGTATATAATAGAAAATATTACCATTGGGAAACGAATGTCAAAGTTGCATTGCTCAGATCATAGTCTGCTTAACAGACTAATAGAAAGAATTTTTGCCTTATAGTGGAATGAGTTCTTTAGTCAACCATTCATTTTGTCCTCACAGCTGTCTTCTGAGAGAACAGCCTTAATAACAGTCCTCCATGGACATATCTGAGAGAAGCATGTAGGCCAGAAGGTAAGTTAGGTAGGTAGACAACTTGGCTTGCATGATAGAACAGATTCTTCAAAACCTTCATTCACTATTGGTTGAATCAAAGGGCCAAGTGGCAACATCGGAGATCTCCTTCCATGCATGACCTGTGATAAGGCTGGGTGCCCTTGCAACACATACTATTTGGCTACAGACTTTGTCACTCACCTGGTCCTGGGTCATCTGCTTCCATCTTGGCCTCTGCCTCTGAAATAGGGTTATGTCAAGGAGGCTGGATTAAACTAGCAGAAGTGGACCATCATTAATTTTTTTCAGTGCAATAATTTTAGCCTTTGTCAAGTCAGAAGTACTCAAAATAATGGGGAGTTTAGACTTTCCTCACTTTTCTGTCTCCTACACAGAAATCCTCTATTTCTTGCAAGAGTTGCCTCTATATCTTTGCTTTAGGCAAAACATTCAACATATTTTTCCAAAGCTTCAAGGCACATGGTTAGGATTTTTAGACATATTGGTTGCTGACTACCAGCAGAAAATAATTCTGGAAATGTAAGGGTGTTTTCTTACTTCCCTTTTTCCCAGTGGGCCAGCAGTTTGGGCAAAAGTTCATACTTTTTCATGGAATCTTACTGAAGGCTGGAAGTAGTAGCTGACACATTTCAAGGTTCTAAATTTTTCTGCCCAGTCCCCTACAGCTAGAGTCATAAAAGCTTCATTATGTGCATCCTAATGAGATAGGGAACCAGCAGGCCCTTCTCAATAAAGTCATAAGACTCAAACTAAGGTCTCTGTTAAAACAGGGGGCAATGGAAAAGCCAGCCCAACCAGCTAGACACAGGATGGCCATGAAAAACGACCTCAGGTGACCCTCAATGCTCATTATATTCTGCTTATTATGTATTAGCATACTAAAAGAAACTCCCACCAGTGCCATGACAATTTACAATTGCCACAGCACCTCCCATAAATTACCCTATATGGTTGAAAAAGAAGAAGAATCCTCAGTTCCAGGAACTCCCCAACCCTTTCCCGGAAATTTTATGAATAATCCTCCCTCTGTTTAACATAAAATTGAATAAAAGATATAAAATTACACCCTGGAAACTCAAAAAGTTCTACTCTCTGTTGTTTTGAGAGATAGCCCCCACTATGTCTATGGAGTAAGCCTCCTTCTCTTTCTTTGTTACTTCAATAAACTTGCTTTTGCTTTTACTCTGTTGGCTCATTCTTGAATTCTTTCCTGCATGAAGCCAAGAGCCCACTTGGCCTTCTGGCTGGACCCCAGTTTTGGGCTCCAACTTCCTGTCTTTCTAAGACACAACAAGCATTGTATTATCTACCTTTCATATTGTAGAACTACTTACCTTTCTTCTCTTTTAAGTATTGCCAGCTATATTATCTAGTAGGGTCTTCCTCCTTATAGACAGCAGACCTGGGAAGAGCAGAGTTTTAAAAAAAATTTCAAAAATACCTAAAGAACCCTGAATGGCCCAGCTTTAACCACTCCTGAACTAATTCAGCTACCCTGAGTCATACAACCTTCCCCAAAGTGGGCAAACTCTAGAGTCTAGCTGCCTGGAAGAATGTCCTCAGAATGAGGTAGCTTGGGAAAGGTAACTCTCCAAGGGAAAGGGAATAGACTATAAAAATTATCAGACTTTTAAAGCAAATACTTAATTCCAACTTAAGATATATTAATTAAACATAATACAACCAAATTTTCATGCATATTAAATATTAATTAAAATGACACAATTCAATAGTTATTTTTCTTTTAGTATATTTTTTGATATATTTGTGATAATAATATTGATTAATGCATGGGAGAAATGCAAAGTTCACTTCAAAAAATTATTTTGAAGCTTTTGCATGTAAAACATGGCCAGAACACATCCCCAGAAAGAACTAAGAGCAACCCTTTGGCAAAAGGTCCTATTATCAATCCACTTCCTGCCTATTGCCAAAGGTGAAATGCCCATCATTAAAATTGCTAGTGTGTACTAATTCAGTCCTCTATCAGTAGAAGATTCCTATATGAAAAATAATTATATTATCTGAAAATAAGAATAGATACATTTTTACACTTAATACACATTCAATTGATAATATGAAGTTAGCTTTTATCATAGGAACCCACACAAATTTAAAGAGCAAATCTGCATAGTAATAACTAACATGTGTCACAAACCCAGAAATTCAAACACAGGATAAGAAATTAAAAAGTGGGCACTGTGGGCTGGGTATTTGGTATGAGCACTGGGTTTACTAAAATGAAAATTCTTCTATTTTTCAATAGAGCTATGAGCTGGCCGTGGTAACAGCTCTGCAGTGTCCCATGGGCATATTAACTGGAGAAGCTCAACAGGAGCTTTGTAGCCTACACTCACAGAATGCTTTAATGAACACAGATTAGTATGTCTGGTAAAAGTTTTTACTAGCAAACATCAATCACTTTTTTAATGTTTAGAAACAGCAAATCCTTGATACCTATCGAGATTATTCACCCTCCTAGTATTTTAAACCCATACATATTATAAGATTAATGCATTATTTCTCACTCATTTACTCTTATCACAAGGCTATATCAACAGGGTTATTTTTAGACCAAATTGCTGTTGAGCTTTTAAATTGGGCATTTAAAAAATTCCAAAAATAATATTTTAACTAGGTATACAAAACAGCTTGAAACTTAACATGATTTAAAATAGCTGAAAACATTAATTCCATGAAGATCACAATAGCTCCATACCACACATTCCTCTATAACTATAGGATATAATCTTGCCAAATCATATCGAGATCTTTCTCAGGGATCTTTCTCAGTTTTACATTTTCAACTTTTATAATGTCTATGTACACTATGATCTCATTATTATAAAATGTGGCTGTCTTAAATTGAAAATATTTACCCAAATTTTCCCTATAAATAAATTACTGTCTGGGATGTTAGTCTCTTTGTGACATTGATAAAATGTTATACACAAAGTTAAATAGTTAACTTCAAGATACACAACCACTCTGAAAATGACATGCCTTAACTTAGTTATAGTCAGGTGGTATTATACACAGTAGCAGGCATAGGAAGTTACTCTATTCATCAAAGAAGTTCTCAATTAAATGCCAAAAATCAACGATCCCTTCCCTATACTCCTAATGGGAGGCAAGGGAAATAGAGTAGGTATGCATGTCATAAAAAAGCATATTAATATGAAACAAAAAGTATGGTAAAAAGAATAACTTTGAGCTGATCTTATAATGTTGCTATCACTGTATATGGATTGAAATGTCTTGGTAGGATTTACAGATAAAAAGAAGGCCATTGCAAGTAGTGAGAACTGTTTCTAATGCATTCATTCATTCATTCACTATCCATACATTTATTCATCAACACTGGGTATCAACAGACATCACTGATCGCCTAAAATGTGTTTGCCATTATACTTCACAGCAGAAATAGCAACCATGTTCTAGTGGTGGAGACACACACATAAACAAATGTTACAAACTATGATAGGGTTTATGATAAATCTATGAAGCTCTAAGGAAACAAATGATTGGAACTTAATGGGTCAGGAAAGTCTTCACTAAAAAGGCAAGATTTTTGCCAAAAGTTATGAAAATTATGAAAACAAGGTTGTGTGGGAAGGAGATTACACAAAGGGATTAACACTTCTGAAGGCATTGAAGATGACAGATAAGGAAGACTACTCATGTAAATTTCTTGATGAATTCATCAACATCTAATTCAATAAAATGAGATTTCCCTAGTTCCATGGCCTGTGACTTTATTCAAGCTATTCAAGGAAAGAGAAAGTTCATTAATAAGGAGCTCCCAAAGAAGACAGAGAAAACTTGAGATTTTATAAAACTAAGGAGTCATTGAGGAAGGGTGGAGGTGAGTCTTATTTCATCCAAGGACAGGACGATCCTTTGTTATTAAACTAAAAGCACAAAAGGGTAGGAGAATTAACCTTTGCTGCTTTGCCAGAATAGTGGATTTATATAAATTCAACATTTTTACTCAAAAAAACTCTGGGAAATTTACTCAGATTAGTCAAATTCTAACAGAACCAAAACAACTATAGAACTGAAGACATAAAATTCTATTTTATCACTAACATCTTGATGTTTATATATATGTATATATATATGTGTATATATATATGTATGTATAAACACCATTGTGCAATAGTCTGAAAGCAAACAATATAAATTGTGTAAAATATTATGCTGCTTATATAATTTTTACATTTATAAATTTACATTTACTGCTTATAAATTATTTCAGAATTATATATAGACTTCTGTCATGAAAGCAAGAAAATGAAGAAATTTTATTGTTTTGAATAGGGCATGGACTCAGTAGTGAAACAGAAAATATATAGTAGCAGAACAAATGCTAGTTTTTCTTTAATTTTCTAATATTTAAAGCAAACCTTATTCAATAAATATATTTTAATGAGTGAATGAAAAAATTCTGGAATAAAGAAAACCTTTGGGATACAAATTTTTTTACCTATATAATAATATATATCTTTAAAGTATGATTAAAAGTAGAACATTAAATAAGAATTTTACCATGTAACCATAATTTTTGTCTTCTATTCCACCCATCTCAGAGTGGCTGGTGGCTTAATCTTAGAGGGGATACTTAGCCACATTATGTGTATGTAAGTGCAAGGATCAATGGATGGATGATAGAGACCAAGATAGATGTGTGTGCCTCAGTATGAATATGTGTATAAGTAAATACTCACACATATGTAGTTTATATAGTAGATAATGTTGTTTGATAGATTCTCTAAATAATTATGTTTTTTTCTGATACTTTCTGAAATCATCCACAACCCCTCCCTAATTCTAAGCTTACTCAGATTCTCTCTCATAGTTCCTCTGAATTCTCATATTCTTTATTTAGGTATGTTAATATATTTAATCCTTTAGAGTTCAGTGTTGCTGGCCCTGGAGGCCTTCAGTCTCTATAAATTGAATTTTCTTCCATACATGTTGATTTTACAGTTTACTCTCCCAGGACAATTTTATTTCCCTCTTTTACTGGTGCTTGGGGGATTCCTCACATCTAACCCCTGTGCCAATGAGAGCATGGTGGCATAAAAATTCATTGTGTGTCTGAGGAATGGTGAGTAGCCTCTCAGAATGCAAACAATGGGCACCGAAAGAACAAAAACTAGGACTAGAATGGTAAGTCAAGGACTTATCAACAGACTAGGATCATTTGTCATGAATATTTGGCACTAGTGGATATTGGACTTGGTCATGGCTGGGTTCTGCTGCAGTGAACAGCATAAGGACAGTGATCTTTACCATTTTGTCAAAGCAACAACCTGGTAAATCCTAGTAAATCCAACAACCTAGTAAATCCTTCTCTGCTTGTGGATTTTAGAAATAGCCTTATGGAAATTCATTATTTCACACCATATTCTTGTGTGCATAAGCTAAAAGTAATTGTCTATATTATATTGGTGCAATATTTTTAGAACTATAATATTTTATACATGTTCTTTCCCTCCACTCTTTTGCTTTTTTAGCAATAGAGACTTTCAACATTTCACAATGACAGTGCCTTCAAAACAGTACTGGGTGGATAGACATAACTTGATGACAAGGCAAATAAGAGTTGCTTTCATGTTGATTTTTAACATGTAGCTCAGACTATGACTCAGTTAATATTTATTAATTTAAAAAAATAAATATGTTAAATTAGCAGATGAGAAGTCATAAACCATAGCACTGAGAATCTAAATTTTTCTCAAAATTACCATTGGTATTTTCATGGAATATAATAATACACATAAATTAATTTCAAAGAGATTATGGTCTAGAGAATTTTGTGTAGATAGAAGGACAGGTATTCAGAATAGTTCTGAAGTTAAAAAACTCTACATATTTACATATAATTAAAGAAGGTGTTTTAGAAGATTGAAATTGACTCAATAAACCCATTGCCATTTATATCATATGTAAGAAAAATGTAGTAATTCAATTGTTGAATGAAAAGTTCTATGCTTTTTTATTGATATAATCCATCTGCCAAAGGACTGTGAAGAAATAGACACATGTCTGAAATATTATTAATGATTTTTACTTGAAAAAAGTACATGATGAATAGATGTAGAACACACTAATCTATTACAGAGCTTGGGACCACAAGGCGTGTTACATAGCATTAGCATTCAGTTCTTGCCCAAATGCGAGAATTGACAGAAAAATCCTGACAGACATGAAGAATATCAGGGTAAAGGGAGAAAAAAAGGTATTTCTTCAAGCACAGTTAGAGTTAGGAAAGTGCTCCAGTGAAAATATGATTGTGGGGGTCTGTGTTTATTCTTCCTCAATGATTTTCACAGTAATGTTTTACATTTCTATAGAAAAAGGTGATTTCAATAACTGACAGCACTACAGACACAGTCTGGAATCTTAAAAATCAAACTGTTCTTTCTGCTTTTCACACAGGGACTAATAACAAAGCTTCTTAGGAATTACTTCATTGACAATTTAGTTCATGATGTGCAGGAAGTATAGAATTCAGCTCAGTCTCCCATAACTATATTGACTCTTTAGTTCTGGCAGCGGTGAAAACAACTTGTTCTTGTATAGAGCAAACAGATTTATGACTTAAAAGAACACCAGTAACAGATATGTTCAGAACAAAAGTGGCAATTTCATATAGTTTCTTTTCTTTATAAAATTGCACTTACGGTCCATCTGATAGATTGTGTTTCTCAGTAATAAAAAGAAAAACATAAGATTCAATAGAGTATCATTGAGCCCTAGCAATACTAGAATAAAAATAAAACCTCTGTCAAAAATATGTAGTTTGAGACTTATTTTCTCTGTGTCTTAATGGCTTCCTGGATTAAATTTGGTGCCACAAAATAGTAGAAAGGAGAAAAATAAAGATAAATTATTGTTTTTGATAGAAAATGGAAGAACATTTTCTATTTTTAAAAATATCATGGAGTCTTCTACTTTTATTTCATGTGTTTAATTAGAAAATTCAAAGCAAAATTTAGATCTAGTTTAAGTACTAAATATGCAGAATATATAAAAAATCTTAATACTTGGTAGTAGTGAAGATGGAATGAGTTGCCCACTCTCTTTAGAAGAACATTGCAAAATACATATACACACACACGTGTATGTGCAAAAGTGATTGCATTATTTTTTCAAAAGCCTTAAACAATATCATTGTACTTTGACCACCTTGTATTTCTAGAAATGTATCCTAATTAAAATAGAAATGCAGACCAATATTTATGGGATAAAACTCATTAAAGAATAACATATAAACATGAAAACTAACCATTTAAATGTCTACTCATAAAGGTCTCATAAATTAAATTATGATTAATTCATAAAATTCTTAGAATGTTAATTTTTAAATTATTTTAATTAGGTAACTATAGATAACTTATCCATATTTATTTTATGAATTTTCATTATATCTGTAAATACTTGTCACTACACATTCCAAATGGTGATCTAACCCCCAGGTAGATGATGATGCTAATGATGATGATGATGATGAGCTGAGATTTTAGTCAAGGTGACTCTCTTGGCACACTGAATAGGTGTAATCCCAATAATTCCCTTTATTGCCATCCCCAGAGGTCCTATACCACTTATCTGGGTATTTTCATGTAATTTTTTCCTATTTTTTTTTTTTTTAAATACCAAGAATGCAATTGCCAGTCATATCCTAAGACAGAGACACATATGGTGGATCTATATGTGTCTGAAAGTATCTTTCTTCCCTTCTAACATTTGTATGATAATTTGGCTGGGTGTAAAATTCTAAGATTCAAAAACTTTTTACTCAGAATTTTTAAAGCATTGTTACATTGTTTTCTGGTTTCCACAATTGCTGTTGAGAAGGTTGATTTTTTTTTTTTTTTTTGCGTGAAATCTCTGGAAGTTTTCAAATTCTTCTCTTTATCTCAAGTGATATACTGTTTCACAATTATATTCTTAGGTACACAGTCATTCCTCTGGTTGAAAGACAAATGTGTTAGACCTTAGAAATTATTCTTCTACTAATACCTCAAAAAAAAAATGTTGCTCTCTTTTCTTTGTAGTTCTAGAATGACTCTGATAACTGTAGATATATGTTCCTTACTTTCATGTTTCCTGATATTTCACCTAAGTTTGTTAAATTTTATTTAAGAAAAATGTTTGTCTATCTTATCTTTCAAAAGACCTGTTTAATTTCTTTGCTTGTCATTTTTTTACTTATAAGTTTCTCTATTTATTATTTGATCATTTTTATAGTCTTTATTGATTGTAAGAATAAAATCTGGCATATATTAATTATTACTTTCTTCTTACATTGTGTTATGTTTCTTCAACTCTCTTATTAATTTGCATACTTTAGATTTTATCTCTCATATTATAAACTTATCTCAAAATCTGATGGTGCATGACTTTCTAGTCCTTAAAAAAGAGAATTATGCAGATTTTTAGTTTATTTTTTTAGTTTATTTTTTAACAGGTACTCTTTAGCCCTACATCTCACATTACAGAATGTTTATCTTCAAGTCCAGTGACTTTTGCCATTACTTTTTTTTCCTGAGAGAATTAAGCTTCGGTATAGCATACGTGCATGGATATAGGAAAAGGATACAAGAATGTAGTTTTTTGACAGCCCTGGGTTGTGTTTTATCCAGGAGTATGCAGACCTTTCATTTCATGCTCCTTCAGAAGACCACCTTCATCTCCCTCCTTCTTGAGTCCTGTCTCATACCTGGTGCGTTTTTGTGTCAACCAGCTCATGTTTAATCAGTATGATACACTGCAGGCACTTCACTTATACCCTCCTCAGCAATACTGAATGATGAGCTATGCTTTATTACTTTTTATGTCAAACGATAAAGGCAGTAAAAATAGTGTTTGTGTGGAGGGGTAAGGGACAGGGCCCTACAATGAGATCATAACCCAAGTTCTCACACTGTCACTCTCTAAATTTCAACAGATAATTTACCCCAAATTTCACAAAGAAGATCTACTGGACTTGAATACTCTTATTTTCTACTCTCTCAAGCTATGGATTCTGACTTTCTTCTGTTATCAAAGGAAAAGCTCCTCTCCAATTCTCTCAGTTTAATTTATCCATTCATATATTATTATTACTTATCATCTACCTATATCCTCTGAAATATTGTTATATTATCTGCTTCCTTTTGTTCAACATATACCATCAATCCCTCCCTCTTATTTTCTTTTAGTATATCAACAGTTTTTCTAAGAAACAAATTAAAATTTTAATAATTTTTACTGATTTCTGTTACCTATAATAGTATAGTATTATAGACAAGGTTTAAAGAATATTATATATGTCTCTGTGTATATGTGTGTATCTATATATACATGTATATATGTTCATTGTGCAGTATGGATTTATTAATTTTTAAATAAATTTACTTGAGATACATGCCAAATATAAAATTGCTAGGCCAAGAGTTTTAAAGCTTTTGATGTATGGTATATGGCCAACTATTCTTTTATAAAAAAATTTTACAATGCTGAAATGAAACTTATACTTAACATAAGCTACTTCACACATAATTTCTTAAAATCAATGACATTATGTAACTATAATATAAAAAAGGTAATTTATTTCAAAATTATTTTTAAATAATGTTTGGGCATTATTGTCCTAATAGCCATAATGAAGGCAGAATTTTACACTTGTTCATAATGAATAAGATGCGTATGAGAAGTAAGACAAGTAAAACACTATTTAACTTAATACTATCATCATTTCCTTTAAAACACACACACACACACACACACACACACACACACACTCATGCATTCAATTCGCTTTACTCATGGTAGTTATTTTCTATACAATTTCTATGAACACGGAATTAGCCAATACTGAGCTATTTCTCCTAGGATAAATGCAATTAAGTTCCTGCAGGCCTCTCGGGCCACAATATTTTCACTATCTGAAACACCATTTGTGTTACATGAGTTTCTTTCTCCATGTCCTTATAAAAGCAGCCAGTCTTATCAATGTTGAAAACCTGCCCATCCATACAACACTTTCCCTAAGAGCTAGAAGGAAATTTTAGTTAGAAGGTATTTTAAAAATTCTTCCACAGCCTCCTATGTCTAAAGCCTGCTTTGATGTGGAGGCCAGTGCTAGCTGAGGACAGGGTTTAACATTTTTCTGAGTGTGGGTAACACGACCATAAGTTTCTTTGGCTTTCTACCTCACAGTGATTCTGCCAACTACATTTTCAATGTCATCATCTCATGAATCCACTAATTTGGCCATTTTTCCATCTTTTCCATACCTTCATCATAGACTACTGACATGGCTTTAGCACTTTCTGAGACAGCTTCACATTTGGATCAGTAAATTTCCTCTATATTTTCCTAGATGTACTGGATTGTTGATTCATGAATGTTGAACTCATGAACCCAGAATGGCCAACAGCACTATTACTCACACCTGGACAAACTTCTCTAACACAGGTACTTTCTCCATGATACACGCCACAGCCTTCCAGTGATTAAGAACACTACAGAGCACTTCAGCACTCCACTTGGGGACCACTTTAAACAGTGAAATCACTAACAAAAAGCAAAAAATGAAAAACAAAAAAGTGGTACTAATTAGACCATGAAAAGTATATGTATTTATAGCATGAGAGCTGAAATAAAAAGGCAGAGCATTGCCTTGCTTTGACCTCAGCTGGGAACGTGTATTTTGGATAACTCAAATTTTTCACCACTGTGAGCATATCCCTGAATGACTGTGAAAGCAAATTGAGTATTGGTTCTGAAGCTACAAATAAATTTTAGTGAGTAGCCAAATTCATAAATATGGACTCTGTAAGTAGTGAGATTTCAGTGTATTTATATTATAGCACACAAAACTTACCTATAAAATTATGTATATAGTATCTAATATACAGATTTATATAAGTAGATTATATTTGTTACTTTAAAATTACAAGTAACAATTCTATAGGTGATATGTGACTTTCTATAATTGTGAACAAGTCTGGTTAATTTTTAAACAAAATAAAATATGTCCTTCCTTTGATTTACATACTGGTTGCATTTTTTTTTTGAAAATTCATTTTATTTTAAATGTGCATAAAATATTTTCTGCTTATTTCTGTATTAGTGATCTATTGTCATTATAATGTTGCCTGAAAGCCACCCCCAAACTCACTGACTTTAACAATCATCACTTATTTGGCTTATGGTTCTATAAATCAGTGATTTGGGCTGGGCTTAGCTAAATAGGTCTCTGGTTTTGGTGAGGTCACTTGCCTGGCTTTGTGTCACATGATTTGGGATGGATTGGGACAACTGAGGCAGCTTAATGGTGCTCTTAATGATTTATCCTTTAGCGGGTTTATCCAGTCATTTTCCTATGGGGAAGGGAAAGGAGCAAGTATGGGCGAGCCCCATGGAATACTGCTTCCTTCCCATTCCCTACATCCACTGGCCTGGGTAGGTCAACGTGAGAAGGAGCTACACTGTGACCTGACAAAGGACACTGGGTTGGGGGAAGGGTGTGGATATTAGCTAATAGAAAAAATAATAAATTGATTAAATTTTGTTTGCAAAAACTGAGTTTGTGGTCTACTATGTATTTACAGCTTATAAAATTCCAACTATATTTTAAGGGATTTCAGGCAAATGCATTTTCAAACATCAAACCTATAAGAAAAAAAAAATGAAAACCATGGTGGGTATTTTGGGAAGGAGAAAATCATTTAAAGAAAAGCAAATTTAATATAATTATCTTTGTCTTAAAACAATTATACCAAGTAACAATATTGATCCTGAGATGCTTGATATGAGAGCTAGTATTAATATTCAATTCTGTTACCTGGTTGAAAGTGACATGTCACCTGTCTGTAGGTCTTTGCCTTAGTATTTTCATCATTCCTCTGATGATACATGAGGAAAAAAGGTGAATGATTAAATTTTAAGTAACTGTTTGGGGGTCACCTAGAATAAGCAATAGAGCATGAATTTTATGACAAGCATTTGTTGCGCAGACAAGGTGTGCAGCCAGAGTAACTTCTGGCTGGAGGAGGGAGATGGGGGACTCAGTACTATACTACAGATGACATGCAAAATTATTTCTTACTTTGGCTTTTGAGAGTATAGGTAAGCATGGTGGACTCCCACCATGAATGGCCTGGGAATAAATGACCAGCCATTGCCCAAATTAAAACCTTTTTGTATTAATAGTACTTTTGACTTTGGAGGGTTTAAAGCAGTCAAGACTTAGGTAGGTGCAGTGGCTGCTCTGGTCAGGACTTGTTAAGTGACATGTGCTAGGAAACTCAACTGGTAAGTACTGAAGTTGGCATTTAAACCCAGACTAATTACAAGCCCAGCCTCTGAGGAGCAACACTAATAATTTTAATAATTATCTTATGATTATGGACATTTCAAATACTTCTATTAAGTTTTCTTTCTAATATATCTATTTTTAATCACTCTGCAATTAACATTGTCATGCCTATAAATATTGCAAACTTGAGATCATTCATATAATTCCAAGAAATGAAATAAATGGGTCAGAAGACATGAACAATACTGAGACTCTTTAAATGTATAGTCACATTAATTTCTAAAAATTATATCCTCATTTTTACTTCAACCAAATAGTGTATAGTAGTCTTGGGCTTGAAAACTATAAATATTTTATATGTTTGCTAATTTAATAGCACAAAATGGTGAACCAATTACTTTGGTCATTTATATTTTCTAACTAAAATTTTGTATGTTTTGCACAAATGTATGTACTTATTGAATTTTCTCTTTTGTGAAATGTCTGCAGATATTGCATGCATAGGAATATTTTTCAGCCAATATCAAAATACATTATTTCTGTAAATTAGGACAATTTTGATGTCATCATTGTGCCTGTCCATTCAACTACCATGAAAAAGAGAACTTACAAAATGAATTTCTACAAGAAAAAAGGTACAATGATATTTAAAGAAGATATTGGAAACCAGATTGAGAAAACTTTTATCAATAGATTTTTTTAAAAGTCTCAGTGGAAGTAAAAAAAGCTAAAACTCTAAAAATGATTTTAGATCAGAAAGCATTGCAATTAACAATTTGATAGAACTAGGAAACAGTTTGGTAGAGGAGGAAAGTCATAAGCAAATAAAATTGATGAAATGGATTCTTTTTAAACTATCATATAATTTAAATCCTAGAGAAATCTCCTCTAGGAATAAGCAAATAAGCATACAAATAGATGTATAAATTGTTTAAGCCTATATGTAAAATTTAAAAGTTAGCAATAGGCAGGCAGGTCATTGTTTAGACATGTGTCATACCACATGGACCATTCGACATAAAAATTATATGCAGAAATGAGGCAATTATTCAGAAAATTTTTTATCAAGAGTATTTATATTTGATGCATCTAGACAAGGTAGTGCAAGATATGGAAGACTGGTTTTTGTGTTTGTGAGGGGAAAGAGTGGTTATAGATTCTTGAGAATGGCTGTTTTGTATTTATGGACTTCATAGAGAATTTAAAAGAGCCATTTGGTCAGTGGTTAACAATTCTCAGAAAATCCATCAGCTTTGAATTTCATGAAGCTTTCTGTAAAATATGATAAGATCTTTATGTGCAGGTGGAGACATTTCATTATAGCCCTTTGCTATGTCAACTCGCTTGGAACAAAGCCTATTTATGAGACGTGCTCATTGACCCAACCAAATAGACTCAATCAAAAGACACACATAGCATCTGCAAACATTAGAGAATACAAACAAAGAATGTGCAAGAAAATGAATCTCAAGGGTTCTGTTTGTGTAGGTCTGGCTGGCCTCTCCAAGATCTAGTCATGCTTGCAGCTCTTTGAGAGGCTTTGCTTAATGCACTGCCTAATGGCATGGCTCTTCCAACCCGACATGCTCCATTACAGCACATATGTTATGTTACCTGTGTACAGACTGCAAGTTGCAATTGAAGCAACAGTTCCATTCCCAGCCCAAACAAACTTAAAACTTAATGCTGCAAAGGGGAGAACCATATTCTGAATCTCCATGGACTATTATCTATGCCAACTTAAAGGCATATCAAAGGGCAATGAAGTAGCATAGAAAATAAAAAGGAAAAGAGAAAAAAGCCCTTTTGTAGTTGAATACTTTGATGGAAGGGGGTACACTTCCCATGCAAATGTAGATTAGCAGCAATATATGGAGTCAGGTGTTTTAACATGTGTTCTTGATCACTCATTCAGTCCTTGGGAAATTGTCGACCTTTACAAAATTGAAGGTAATCCCCTAGTCAAGATGAAGTAGAAACAGAGAGCATAAGACAATTTCACTGTGTTTAGAATTGTGTAAAGGAATCATCACATGCTCAATATTAAGTTGAAGATCATGATGCAAGAATTTTTTAGAATAGGAAACATGCTTTTTGAGTTTAGAGGTTGAAAAATAAAGAACAAATAGCATTGTTTCCTCTGCTAGCATGATAATGCTCTGTTGCTCTATTGATACTTTGGCATTTTGCTCTTTAAAAAGTTAGAATTATTCTACCATATCTTATAGGGTAAATCATAATATAGTTAAGAGACCCAGAAATGATGAAAAAAAATGACCACCAAGGTGAGAAATAGATAGTACTAAGCAATATTGTGATATAATAGTGGGAGTTCTGTGTGGGTTTCAAGCTTTTAGATGCTTTTTAAATGTAATTATTTCAGTTTTAAGGTTTGCAATACATAAATATCCAATTGTGTGATGGTGTTCAACCCATGTGACTTATGCAAATTTCAACTCTATAAGTTCAAGATGAAACATTTTACTTGGTATTAATTGAATAAGATTTGAAGGTACAAATGTACTTAACAAGAGACTCAAAAATGCATTTTTAAGGGTCCGACTGAGGCATAAACCCAGCTCAAATCTATTTACCTTTTTAGTTTTTAAAATAATCAGGTGGATATTGTTACAGAACAAGATATAGAATATTTGTATTAAAGAAAACTTTGTGTTAAAGAAAACTTCATATATGTTATTACATTAATTATTTAAGTTTAAATGCATATACTTAACAATATTAAGTTCCCTTTCCCTCCAACAATATAAACCTTCTTAACAATGGTAGCAGAACTCTTAATATGATGTTTATTATTAAATATAGGAATTTATTTTTGCATTCATATTACATTCTTCACAATTTATGCCTCTACGGTTATTTTAATTTGAGAGGAAGGATGAAGTAGTATAAACAGTTATTAAATTCAGCTACTATACTTTTGCTGAAGTTCAGGAAACAGAAAACTCTTAGGGAATAGGCAGATTTCCAAAAGTATTGTGTGTAATTAGCCCAAGATTAAAAGGAATTTCTTTTTGTCTCACTCACTGTGAAAGATTAGTGATGTTTTAATTAATTTACTGGCACTGAACTTATAAGAAATTATAAACTTTGAGAAAAGCAAACTCTTTGAAACAATTACATTAGTGCAGATTTTCAGTGACATTAAGGAAGAGACAATGTAAGACCATAACATGTCAGGTAGTTCTTCCCCTCATTCTGGTTTGGATTCAAAGATAAATAAGACTGCTTATTACATACTACCTATCTCTTCCCAGAGAGTATTACAAATATTTCAATGCAATAACTCTTTTATAATTGTTACACAGTACTTTATATATTTATGGAGTACATGCATTTTTTACATGAATATAATGTGTAGTGATCAAGGCAGTGCATTTGAAGTTTTGATCACCTTGAATATTCATCATTTCTATGTGTTGGAAATATTTCAAGTCCTCTTTTCTAACTACTTTGAATTATACAATACATTTTTGCTAACTATAGTCAATCTACTCTGCTATCAAACATTGGAATTCATATCTTCTATCTAACTGTATGTTTATACCTATTGACCAATGTTTCTTCATTCCCCGGGCTCCACCCACCCATCTTTCCCAGCCTCTGGTATCTATCACTCTACTTTCCACCTCCATGAGATCAACATTTTTAGCTCCTACATATGAGTGAGGACATCAAGGCATTAACTCTTAACACTACAACATAGGTGCCATTGCTCCTAGTTTACAGAACAGGAAACTGAAGCTTATGGAAGCAAAGTAACAGATTTATACACTAGAGATGGAATTTCAACCTAAAACATTGTGGTTACAAAGTCTGTTCTAACTGCCATGCACAAAGCAAAAGAACTTTATTATGATAATAAAAAGTAAGCAACGGTAGGGAAGTGCTGGGCAGAGAGCTCATGACCAAGGAGATTATATATAAAGTTGAACCACCTGCAAAAGAGAGGTTAGATTTTTGAAGGGCATGGGGATGGAAGAAGTGTGAAATTTCTCAGACATACCAAGACAAGAAGATACAGAGGCTGTTGAGAGAGTAGCGTGTAAATGGCACTTGCCACAGCCCTGAGTTCATGACAGGAAGCAAATTATATTCATAAGGGAGATTTTCCTTATCTAGAATAAACAACATGAAGACATTCATCTGGTAACTTCCTTAATCAGGAGGACACATTCAGAGATCAGAA
This sequence comes from Microcebus murinus, assembly GCF_040939455.1. Taxonomy (NCBI): domain Eukaryota; kingdom Metazoa; phylum Chordata; class Mammalia; order Primates; family Cheirogaleidae; genus Microcebus; species Microcebus murinus. The sequence continues at coordinate 13,406,490 of NC_134116.1, forward strand.
ATTGATTTCATTTCTTACGCCGTCACTGACCACTTGGTGCTGGCGCTTGGAAGCATTAGTGGAAAATATTATAAGGCAACATATTTACTACTCTTGACCTAGATAAATCTCCTATTTTACCTGCAAAAGCTCTAGGGCTATAGTTCATTGTGTGTAAAATAATGATGATGAATGATTTGAATAAATTTGATATGAAAACTATGCAGTTCAATGTGCACATTTGACACTTTAATATAAAAGATGTCTGTATTATTGAGGTGTGTCATTCTTAAGGTGTAGTGTTTATGCTTATCACTAGAGAAGCTTGCTGAAAAAGACAGATTTTGGAGTCCCAATTCTTACTGATTTAGTAGACTAGGAGGTGGCTGAGGAGCTATAATTGTAAAAGAGGTTTGGAGATTCTATTGTAGGTATCAATTAATAAAGTAACAATATTAACAAACACTGTTTTAGTATTTTTTCCTTTTAAAATTAAACAAAATACACACCACCAAGAAAATCCAGTAGACTTTTGTTGACCTCATATTCTTTTCCAGTCCCTGCTGCATTTATTTGCTCCTTTTCATGGGAAAATTAAAAAATATTTATATTTTTGAAAGATTCCTCTATCTAAGAAATTCCATTTTATCATCTTCCACTCATTACAAATTAATTGTAGTTTGATTTCTACTTTACTACTCCACTGAAACCCTCTAGTGGAGATCACCCATGACCACTTATTTAATCTCTTAAACCATTTGACATTACCGTATGCAACCTCTCTTAAGGCATTTAACAGACTACTCTTTTCTTCCAAAAACACTTAGTTCTGCTTGTTTTGGGGAAACAATATCCTACTTCTCCCTAATTTCTTCATCAGGCTATTTAATTTCTTGTCTCATTTTCTCAGCTCACTGCCTTACCTGTATCTATAAATGATACTGTTCTTTTGTATAATTTATGTAAATAAACCATCTCTCCAACTGCAATATGCAAGCTTATGCTTGCATTTTATATATAACATGGTATCCATAAATGTAAATGATCACTGGTTCCTTAATAAACATAGTAATGATACTATGGACATATTTACAATAGTTGTATAACTATCACATGTGATTGCTCTGGTGTGAATGTGTGCCCTCCAACATTTGTGAGTGGGAGTGGGTGCCCCTTTTAAGGGGGACTGATGGGTTAGTTTGTTGTCTTTGCCCTCCTGCTTTCTGTCATGTGAGGATGCAGCAGGAAGGCCCTCACCACACACCGGTGCCTTAATCTTGGACTGGACTTTTCAGCCTCCAGAAATATGAGAAGTAAATTTCTGTTCTCTGTAAATTACCTAGTCTCAGGTATTCTGTGCCAGCTAAAATGACTAAGACAGTGACACTGAAGAGTTACATATTCATGATTGTTCTTTCTATAAGAATCACTAATGTCTAGTGCATATATGCCAAATCTTTCAGAAATGTATAGTCCAATTTGCTTGTTGAATTGTTGGATCTCAGAAAATTCAAGAGTCATAGAAGTGTGTGAGATCCTCCAAATAAGAAATACATTGTGGTGAAACAAATATAGTTTTGCAGTCAGAAAGACCTGGATTTTATTCATACCTCCTCAAATCCCTTAATACATACATCTGGAGAAGTAACCTAGCCTTATTCAGTCTCATTATCGTTATCTGAAAAATGAATAAAATTACAGTAACTAGCAAGTACATTGTAAAGAGTAGAAATAATGTATGAATATAGTGTCTAGCTTAGGGAGGGCCAATAAGTAATTGTTGTTATTATTCTTAATCATAGGTGTTTTATAAGTGAAAAAAAGGATAAGCAGTGATTAACTAGGTCACATCAACCTTAAATAATGATATTCTGAAAATATGATTAAGTATAGAGTTTATTCAAGCTCAAAGCTTAAGGACAGCCACCCAGTAAACACTGACTCCAAACTAATGGGGCTAGTGCTCCAATATGAAGAAGTTAAGGTTTCACTTACATAGGCAGAGACAGAGAAATCTTAGCATGAGTACAACATTTTTTTTCATATGAGAACAGTGCATATGTTAAGACAATTTGGTTACAGATTGCTACATTCCAAGGAAGATTACTTTATTAGGCTGTGACAAGGGATCTTATCTGTGGTGTTGTTTTGTCTTTCTAATTATTTACAGGAAAAAAATGCAGAAGTTGCAGCTGGCTGCCACATGACTCAAGTCCCATAGCCACATTCATTTCAAGTCTCAAAAATAATTTAATGTTTTAACATCTTCAAGTTTGAATTATTTAATTTTACAGTCACTAGTGGAGACAGAAGATGATGACTAGACATGAGTCCTTCTAGTAAGCTTTTTGATACACCACAGGGTCTAGGTTCTTCCAACCCTCAAGAGGTCTTAATATGATCATCGGGAGTACCATAACAATTATTATTTTTTCTGTGCCTTCCAACCTTTGTGCTGTACCACTTGCTCTGTGGCTTTGGGCAAGCTAATAAACTTCTTTGTGCTTTAATTTTCTCATATGTAAACTAGAGTGAATAGTCATGCTATTTTGGAGATTTAGCTGCTTAATTCATGTGATTAGGATAGTGTCTGGGAAATAATGCGTCTACCACAAATTATAGCTGTTATCATCCTTGTTTTATTATAATTAATGTGTCTGACCTCTCTCTTATGTGTCTGTATATACTGTCATTAATTCTCACAGACTTTCTATGGGAAAGTACTATTTTCCCCATTTTAAGATGAGAAAAGTGAAGCATAAAAAGGTTAAGTATTTTACTCAGGGACAGATACTAAGTGACAGAGTTGGAATTTGAACCTTAATTGATGTTACTTACAACCCTGTGCCTGTTTATGGTCTCAGGGTAACTTTTCATTGCTATAAATGTCATTATCCACAGTCTTTTAAAGCAATGTTGTGTTTAGATTTTTAACTTTTGCAATCATGTATGCTTTTTAGCATTCAAAAATATACACACCCATGTATAAGGTTTAGGGAATATCTCTTTAAATACAGCTATTACCTCATTTAATCATCACATATACACATACCCACAACTCATGAACTTGATGTTGTGATTCTATTCAGGGAGAGGAACTGAGGTAAATCAAGGATCTTTCCCAAGATCAATTGGATGTGGTTGTAATGAAAATATCCCTAGGAGCTACCATTTAATGTCTTACTGTTGAATACTTGACTAACCCCTTTCTCTATGTGTCATATGTCTAATGAACTTGCCAAAGGATGACCCATACATTACAGAGGAAGAAACAGGCTACAGGATACTATGAACCTTACTCAAAATAAAACATGTATGTGGCAAAATCAGAATTCAAATCCAGGTTTGCCTGATTTCAGAGCACCTACTTTACTATTTTGCTGTATTGCTTCCTTCTTTAGTCCATGAACAAATGCTCAGTTGAGACTCAAAAAGTTTTGTAGCCTAGGCCATAGATAGACTGATTCTCACCTAGAAAATTTTAGGGACAGGTATTAACTTTCAGCATCTTGAGTCATAAAATAACTTCAGTGTGGTCCCCATAGTAAGTCTGATTTAGAACACCATTCCCTGTTAATGGGCCTTCCAAGAAGAGTCAATTGTCTATGGCCTGCCAAGTACTTAAATGAATTAACTTGCTGGGTGAAGTTATTTTCTAATGTCAGGGTGTCCTGGAGGAGGAAATGAGGTAGAAAATGACAATGCTTAACCCTTGCATAAAAGCTATCGTAGTGACATTAGACCTTATCCTAGAGCAATGTTTTAAAGATTTGGGTTTAGAGATTAAGAATAATAGTGTCACTTACTGTTCTTTCCATGGAAAACAAAGGGGATAGATAGATTTTTATGTCCAGAAGAATTACCAGAAAAGAAATAAGAATAATTTTGTTACCATGTGTAAGCATACCAAGATAAATCTTTTTAAATGGGAAACTACTCAAATTTGAAGAGGCCAGCATGAAAAAATCCACTTGCAACCTAAAGACATTTAGTAAGGTCATTAAGTTCCTAGTTCATATTTCCTAATTGACTGACTCATTCTATAAATTTGATTTGCCACCATACATTTAAATATACTTAATAATAATTAATAATTATTAATTTAATTAATAATTAATACTTTAATAATAATTAAAATGCTTATGGTGGCTTTCTAGAAGTGCTTTCTTTCCTCCTATAGCAGATGAAGTAGTTAAGATAAACATCCAAATGATAAATTGGGGTCTCTTTTTTAGAAACCTTTTCTCTAACTTCTCTGTGTCCCTTGCCTCAATATCCATTGAATCAAGTCTACTGTCTCCAAATTCAAAACTTGCTAAATGCACTCAAGGGAGGATCAACTTATTAAATGAATGGGACTATTCATTACTATCAAGTGTAAGAACAAAGAGCATTGAAAGAATGCTCTAAATTAAGAGTGAAAAGTCAATGTACATACAAATGATAGTTCATCTTCACATGAGCAAAAGAACCTTTATATTTTGGGAAGGGGGTGGCGGTAGAAGTGTACCCATATTTATTTTTCAGGGATAAAAACTATGTGAATCCAACTTAACTTTAAAATATGTACAAGTAAAGCAGTTTTGGAAAATCAATATGAAACATTTTACAGAGAATTTCCATATTATGTTGAGGTAAGTAAACAAATCTGAAGTCAAAAATGTTAAAGAACTGAAGTAGAAGTCAAAATTCATGGAGTTGTCTGTTTTAAAGCAAATTCACCATACATTTTAAATAAAATACGCACAGTTTCTAACTAATAATGATTAATTTTGATTTATGATATTTCAACTTTACTATGGTGTAAAAGTGATATGCATTTAGTAGCAGTCTTACTTTGAATTTTGATTCAAAATTATTTATAGTAATTTTATTATGAAATGAGTTTTGTATTAGATGATTTTGACCAACTGTAAGCTTAAGTAAGTACTCTGAGTACTTTTAAGGGAGGCTAAACTAAGTTATGATGGTTGACAGGTCAGGTGTATTAAATGAATTTTTGACTCACTATATTTTTAACTTAAAATAAGCTCATCAGGACATAATCCCATCCTAAGTCAAGGAGCGTCTGTATGTGCAAATGACATATAAAGAACAATTCTGAGGAATGAGTTAGAGGAACTAGGTAGCAGGGCATTTTGAGTGTTTACAAGCCCACAGAACACATTCATGTGCCCAATTTCCTTGAAAGGAGGAAAGAAAATATTCACGTCATGCCACACTCTAATGCCAGTCCTATTACACATGCCTCTGGGTTGTGTATTACCCAAATATGCATGATCTATTGCTGCATCTCAGCCATTTCCTGAGGTGCAGACATGACAGATGATATCATCTGCTTCACAAACTCCACCTGCTTCAGTCTCTAGTTTATACACAATTCTAGCTGTAACTGCAATTGTAGTATTAACGTCTTAAAAATTGTATCATCAAAAAAATGAGCTGGTACATTTGTAGCAATAATCCTAAATTTATTGCAATTATATAAAAAATAAAAAATTTCAGTTTATTAGTGGAAACAAATTATCTTTGACACACCAAGAGCTAAATGGGACTCAGTAATATGTTGGGTCACCAAAGTTGTGAACTAACGTTAAGGTTATCAGTGACTCCCAAATCCCTGCCTGCAGCTCCAATGCTTGAATTTAGACATTAATCGCAGATAGTGTTTGGATGATAAGAGAATCCCTTCATTGAGGTATCTATAGAATGTGGCATAAATTTATGCTAGAACTCAGAGATGAAGTTCATGTTACCCCCAAAATTGACATACAGAGCTATGTGTTAAAACTAATCTGTGTTGACCTTTATGTATAAACCAATATTCTTAGGTTGTAAAAGAAGAGTTGTAAATATGCATATTGTTTTCTTAAGGAAAAGTGCACTGGAGACGTCATGATATCAAGAAAGAAAATATTCTTTCCTCTGTGATAGAATGGACTTCCTGCTCCAGTCAAGCCATGTTCCAGGAAGGGGCTGATTATTGGTTCCTTAAAACAGGTCTCACCAACAGGGTATGTTGTGCCATAGCACAGTCAAATCACTAGAAAGATGATGAAAGTTAAGACAGCAAAAAATAGCAAAAACTTTCAAGCAGTAGCAACCACATACTTTTATTCAATGTCTGATAGAATTGTTCAATTTTAAGTGAATGTGTTAAAAAAGTGAAAATACAATTCAGGGAATTAAGTAGAATGACTTTCTCTGCTTAAATAGGTTTTCTCACTGCAATTTTAATAACATTCCAGATAATTTTGAAGAAGATCACAACTTTTTTTTTTTCTGATATATTTAAAATAAGTTTAATTGTCATTCCTTACTTTATATTTTTAAAAGTAATTATCTACACAATATAATAGGAGAAAAAAGCACAATACAAAGCAAAGTAAAATTTAAAAACAGTGATTGAAAGTATTGTAGTTATTGTCATAAAGGAAAAAAGTTTAAAAATATTTTAGGTGTGTTTTGCTTTATAAAGAATCATCACATATATACAATAAACTCCTTAAAAATATGACTTTTTCAGGAGCACATTTTTACACATTCTTTTCATGGACAGCAACAATTATAGTTTAGCTCCTAAGTTAACTATTATTCACCTGTTTGTTACCTGCCCTGAGCTGTTATTCACAACTTTTAAAGATTAAAAATTTGAGTCTTCTTCTAGCACTTGATATTATAGTAAATAAATGGAAATTCCTTCTGTGTTCCACAATTTCTTCCTATTATATAACCCTGTGGCTATGATGCTTTCAAGTATAGAAAGGATTTATTTCTTCAGTAGCTAGTATACTATTTATGGTCTTTCATTCACCATTCAAAAGTTAAAATACTGAATTTAAGATAGTTTCAGTCATAAGGCTAGTTTTGACAAGATGTATTAGTAGGTTCTGAAAGGAATTTATATAAACTCTAAAAAGGAACTTTTCATCATGCCTTCAGTTTTTTTTTTTGGTAGATATGTTTTGTTTGTTTTATTTTTAATGGACAGTTTTTAAAGAGATCAAAGACTATAACTTTTAGAGAAGAAATGAAACTTATGATTCAGGAAGAGGTAAATTATTTTTAACTTTAATCATTAAAAAATATCTTTCCATATGGGCTAGGTTTATTTAAAAATAATTATTAGTCATTTACAATCGCCTTTGTTTGTGGCAGTACTGATATACAGGTAATTTTGAAACCTAGTACATTTTTAGGCTATGGGCTGTTTACCAAAAGAAAAAAATGTGCTTGAATCTGAGACTAATTCTTACTAATTTGTCTTTTAAAAGTAATAGCTGTCAAAGATTAACACTTTATAAAAATGTTTAGAAAGAAATTAAAAATATTTCTTACTAAATTGTGCAGACTAACTTTGCCTGTTCTTCCAACTGCATTTACAATAAACAGTCAACCTGTTCTTTACTTGCATCCACTCACTAAGCCATATCTTCCCAGCTGGTGTTTCATGGACATGACTTTCAGGGAAATACCTGCCCTTTAATGCTTGACAAGATATGCATCTCATTCCGATTCAACGTTTTCTTTCTTTTAATTTACTTTTTAAATTGACAAATAAAAATTTTATATTTATGGTCTCAGGACACAGAGTATTTCCTCTCTGAACTTGTTGCTTGTTTATAGGACTTGGAGTTCTTTTTTTTTTTTTTATGTTGGCATATTATAGGGGTAAAAATTTTAAGATTTCAATAAATGCCCTTCCCCCCACACACAGTCTGAGTTTCTAGCACGACCATTCCCCAGATGGTGCACATCTCATTCATTATGTATGTACATACCCGCCCCCTCCCCCCTCCCACCTGCCCAATACCCTATTACTGTAGTACCTATGTGTCCACTTAGGTGCTGCTCAGTTAATAATCAGTTTGCTGGTGAGTATATGTGGTGCTTGTTTTTCCATTCTTGGGATTCTTCACTTATTTCTTGAAGGTCAGAACCCATGAATTAATCTTCCTTGATTTCACATTATTAGTACCCAGTAGTTGTTACATAAGGAGCTCAGTACTGGTAATAAACTTTCTTGAGTTGGCAGGTGGATCAATATATATATATATATATATATATATATATATATATATATATATATATATGTATAAATTTATGAATGAATGAAGTCTGTTTAAGCAGAAAAGGGAAATTGTATTTGCTGAAAGAACAAAAATAATCTTCTAAAAGTGGTATTAACAAAGTCCTGCTCTAGTTCACTGTGAACCTTCTCTCTCAAACTGAAATCAAATTTCTATTTCAAAGACTTCTCTTCTTGGTTTATTGTTCTTTGAAATATCAGATCAAGTTTCCCAGTTGGTGTTTGTTTGTTTACTATGAGTCAGGGTGACTTTTCCTTAGCTACCAGTTGTAAACCTTTGGTGTATTTGCTTAATTCAAAGTGTCTGCATTCTAATTGACACAGATTGAATAATTACATCTCCCTGAAATTAATGTGTTGGAATTCTAACCCCAATCTGATAGTATTAGGAAGTGCAGCCTTTACAATTGATTAGGTCATATGAGGAGAGCCCTCATGAATGGGATAACCTTTTTAAAAGAGATTCCAGAGAACTCCGTTGCCTCTCTTATGTCTATGGAAGCAGGGAGAAGACAGCCTCTGTGAGGCAGAAAGCAGCCTTTCCCAGACACCAAATCTGCTGGCACCTTAATATTGGATGTTCTAGTCTTCAGAACTTTAAGAAATAAATTTCTGTTGTTTACAAGCCACCCAGTCTATGGTATTCTCTTATAGCAGCCTGATCAGACTAAGACACTAATCTGTTATCATATCCTATTCACGATATATTTGAATATACCATAATCATAGAGATTGCATTACTGATTTTGGTAAGTTCTTGCCTAAAGAATAAATCTCACTTTTCAGTGTGATAGAAATAAAGCATTTTCTTGTAAAACACAATATATGATAGATAAATCTTATTTTTGGTTAAGTCTCAACCTAATAAAAAGCATAACTTTAACACAATTCTGATTCTGCATAGAAGTATAATTTAAAGCATATTTTTCTAAAAAAGTAAAATGGTACTCTATCAAAAATGCTTTTAACTTTTCTTACTACAGTGATTGGAATAAACTCACTCAAATGAAAAAATGAAAAAGTCTAATACTGGTTAAATACATAAAACCTTTGTATTTGAAAAAGTCATATTCAAACTTTAGTATCACTATTTCAATACCTGTCTGACCTTAATCAAGTTACTTGCTATCAGCCCATCTATCTGTAAAATAGGAAAATTTCTTCCTCACAAGTTTGTGTCAACTGAAATAATACACTACCATAATTTTTACTGAAATGAAATAAACAATAACTCTGAGGACTATTTTCATTATTTTATGTTAAGATAATATTTACCAAAAGCCATAGTTAAAATATAAATGTATTATGGGAAAGGAATACATATTAATAATCATGAGCATAGTAACCTATATCCATTTATTATTTTCACAACTCATAGCAAAGAGGCTTGTGTAAACCCAGGTTAGTTGACTTTTTATTGTATGCATGAGGTCTAGTCAAGTAGAAAAGACAAGTAGGTCCCATTGGTTACTGGATTTTCAGTCTTATCCAGTCAGTAGATGCTGCAAAGGAGGCATGTGGTGATAGGTTTCAACAACTTGACTTGCGTGACAGTGTAGTTGAGTAAAGTCAGACCAAACTTGGCATAGTGACTTCCTTATGTATTCCACTGAAAAAGGAATGTTCCCAATGTAAACAGTTTGTTGAGTAATAGAGAGAAGGAACCTATGATTGCCATCAAAAGTAAAGAAAGGCAACAAAAATCCTACAGAAACATGATTTTTACAGAAAGAGCACAGGTACCCTATAAAAGTCTTGCAGCCTTAAAACTGTCTTGAACACTTAAGGCCAAGTTAGCTATAAATATTTAAAAGTATTTTTAAATATTTGAAAATTTTAATTTAAGTATTATTTAAAATTTTTAATTTTAAATATTATTTTTTAAAATATTAAGTTTAAATATTTTAAATTATTCTGAGGGCTAATTTATTTCAACTATATATATTTAGAATTTATATGGCTTCTTTGAATATTGATATTTAGTTTAAACTAGGTGCATGTAAGATGCATTATTTGAATAATTTCCCATAAGATATTTTACTAGCCATTGAGATTGATGCTGTGTATTAATTGGAGACAATCATAATTACTAACTAATTGTATAAAAGCTTAGAGGAATCCTTGAAGGAACACAAGAACTGCTTTTCATTCTTACAAAAGATTTGGTGCTGCTGTGAAATATTTGTTGCTAGATCAGTATCAAATCCTTACTTCAAATGACATTAAAAATATACACTTTAAAGTTATAGGCTTTGTATCTACGCAAATTTTATGTATTTGACTTATTATTTTTTCAAGGTTGGACCTTCACAAATCTGACTTCCATCAGCAAAGTTTCCTTCAGTGGCCCCCCATAGTCTGTGAGTGGAAGCTATATTCTTTAGCTGACAATCCAGCCTGATTTTACTCAATTTTCTTGTTCCTACTCTAAGCCTGATAACTTGAGGGGCCATTCCACCTCCAGAACTCCCTTGTAGGCACACCTGAAGTGGTCTGTGTGGCTGCCTCACAGATTAACTTCTGCTTTCACCCAGTCCTATTTCCATACCTTCCAAAATTATTGGTTTCAAGGACACTCCTGAATGACATTTTTTCTTCCTATGCTCTATCAGCCATAACAGAAAATCATTGACTGGAACACTTAAACAACAGATAGTTAATTCTTACAGTCTGAAGGCTGGAGGGTCCAAGATCAAGTTGCTGGCCTATCTAGCTTCTGATGAGGACCTGCTCTGTGATTCACAGACAACTTTCTTCCTGCTCTACACTCACTTAGTGGAAGAAGGACATTTCTCTTGTGTCTCTTCTTATAAGGACACTAATTCCTCCCTTACGACCTAATTATATCTCAAAGGTCCCATCTTTAAATACCATCACGTTGGGATTGGGGTTTCAGCATATGAATCTGAGCCTACACAGACTTTCAGTTCATAGCCCATTCTGAATGCTCCACTCTGCCTCAAAGGCAGCTTCTTGAGGAATTCAAATTGTAACACATAATAATCTCTGTATAGCTAGTCTAAGAATGTCTTCTTTCACTAGAAAGGTGAGCAGGTACACAATTCCAATATGAATGTTTTAAATGTTATTACACTGTACATAACCTTTAGCAACTTGGCCAATTGGATATCCCTTTATGTGAAGTGCCATTGTTATCCTTTGTCCATTTTTATTGAGAAATGTATCACATGTGTGTATGTCTGTTTGTGTGTGTGTGATTTATGGGAATCCTTTATTATAGATAATATCTTTCTATTTCTTGATATCTATTTATGTATTATAAATATCTTTTCTTAATTTGTGTCATACCTTTTCCTTTTTGATAATGCCTTTAATAAACAGGTAGATTAATTTTAATTTTAATTGAAATATATAAGACTTTTCTCTATGGTCTGTGCTTTCTATGTTTGATTATTATTTCTCTATGTAATCCTTTACTGCCCTATTTTTAAAGGAAATCTGCTGTATTTACTTAAATATTTCAGAGTTTTGCATTCAGCATTTACTTAGGTCTTTATTCCACAGGGAAAGGTTTTTTTTTTTTTTATTTATAGATCATATAAAGAAGCACTTTATTATTTTGTTTATGAGTCTCACATTTTGCCAGTATCCTTTATTGATTAGTCTATTATTATTCTAAGAATTTGAAGGGCCATGTCAGCACATATCATGGCTCTGTAGATTATTTGGCTGTGTTTAATTTTTCCCACTGATCTATTTGACTATCACTGTACTGAGACAATTGTTCTAATAACTATAGTATAATTAGATGTTGCTTATTGAATTTTTTAAAAAAACATCAATTGTTAAGACATGGAGGTACTGAACTCTGTTGTATTTATTATGTCTAATACCAAATAGAATTATTGAAGTATAAAACTATAGTAACAAAACTATATATAATTTGGATAATATAATTTGGATAAATCTCAGATAAACTATTAATACTAAAAAAGCACAGCATAGAAATGGTATTCTTTATACAGAAAATATAACAAATTGTTTTCCAATGTATGTTAATAAATTGCAAAGGTATCAACTCACACCACTACTTTCTAGTCCATTTTGCTTTTTTTTTTTTTTTTTATCAAAAAACTCTTATTTTAACTTATGGGCACACTTATCTTTACTTATGGGCAATTGCATTCATATACTTGTAATTAACTGCTAATTAATAAAGATTCTGATATAAGCTTAGATGTCCTTTTATATTTTTGGTTAAGTTTTTGATTTATGTTAGTTTTTAGGTGAAATTTTACTTTCGATGGAAAAGATCTGAATTATAAAGCCACAAAATGTTGACTTTATTTTTATTCATTGTCTTGCAATGTGTACAGTTGGATAGTCACTGTCACTTAAACTGCGTGACATAGATACAATTATTAGATAATTAAAGTTATTGGTTAATACTTTAACTATGTCTTGTCATCTCATAACACACTTAAGTTCTCAACAATGACTCTTATGTAACAAATGGCATCTTAAAGTTTGACTATTAGTTACCAGTAGCAAGCTATAATGGTTAACCTTTTCCCAATTCATTATTTTGGTTAAAATTTTCAAATTAGATTACTCATTGATCCAAAGTGGTTTCATCTTTCAATGCTAATTTTGATGCTAGTTTCCTAAATAAAATGGTAGTTGCTAGAAGAGCCTGGCTTCAATCTCTTATAAAATCTGACAACTGCTTAGATAAACCAAGTTCTTCCCCTGAAAAAAAAGTTGAATTTCACTAAGTTTAACCAACTGAAGTGGAGAGATCAATGTAGAAAGTTCCCGAAGCAAAATAACTGTGCCTTTACACTATACAGAGAAACTATCTCAGGGCTTACATTTTTGCAAAAACTTCTAAAACTGCTTTTTGTTTTGCATAAGAAAGAATTCTAAATGCTGTTCCTAGAGCTACCTTCTATCTAGTGACCACTCCATCTGTTTGCCAAAAGAGAAAGAAAGAAAGAAAGAAAGAAAGAAAGAAAGAAAGAAAGAAAGAAAGAAAGAAAGAAAGAAAGAAAGAAAGAAAGAAAGAAAGAAAGAAAAGAAACTGACTCAATTATTTTCCACATTCTTGAAGCACCTCAATATTAAAAGTCATGGAAATTCATATCAGTGAAACTTAAAGATAGAATTTCGCTTCTCAATCCATATGGCTTAATCCTTGTTTTTTGAATTAGTCAAATATAACAACATTTTATGGTATAACCAAAAGAAGGAGGAAAGTACTTCATATTTAAAAACCAAAAACTTCACGTTGAGAAGCTCTGATTTTTCTCACTGTCACTTTATAACCAGATGAGTTCTAAGCCTTTCTCAAGTATTCACTGTCTATATGCAGCTCAAAACACTCTCTTCTTTTTCTCAAAGAGATTTGGCGAGTACTGAAGTTCTATTTTAAAATGTAATTTGAAGATAACATGTCAAATTTATCAATTTAAACTTTTATATGACCTGTTCTCTTTTATTTTCTGAAAGTGTTTGCATAACATTAGCATTATTTCATCCTTAATGCTTGATAGTGCATACCAATGAAGCTGTCTAGATCAGAGTGTTTTTCGTGGGAAAGTATGTGATAAAAAATAATGATGAATTCTGTGCTTTTAACACATATAAGACTATTCAGATTTTATATTTATCTTGAGTCACTATTAATAAGTTGTAAATTTTAAGGAATTTATCTATTTTAACACTTTTGCCAATTTTATTAGCATAATATTTTTCACAATGTATTTTTATTTTTCTGAAGTCCATAGGCTCTGCAATAATATCCCTTCGTTCCTTCCAGATATAGGTAATTTGTGTTTCTTCTCTTTTTCACTTGATAATTCTGACTGTTTATTAACTCTATTAGTACTTTGAAAGAGGTGAGGTCTTTTGGGACATGATTAAGTCATAAGGCCAAAGTCCTCATGATGGGATTAGCATCCTTATGAATTAGATGCAAGGGAGCTCTTTGCCCCTTTCACTATGTGAGCACACAGTAAGAAGTCATCATCTATGAATGAGATAATGAGCACTCACCAAACACTGAACCTGCTGGCATCTTGACCTTGAACTTCCCAGCCTCTAGCAGTATGAGCAATAAATTTCTGTTGTTTATAAATCAGGGTATTTTTGTTATAGCAACCTGAACAGACTGAGACACAAATTGGGACCAAGGATGAGGTGTTGCTATATATGTGAAAATGTGAAAGTGGTTTTGCAATTGGTTAAGGGGTAGAGGCTAAAAGAATTCTGAGGTGCATGCAAGAAGAAGCCTGCATTGCTATAAATGGACTATTAAGGGTGACTCTTGTGAGGGCTCAGGAGGAGAAGAGGAGAGCTGTAGAGACAGCCTCAGTTGTCTTAGAAAATACTTAATTGATAGTGATCAAAGTATTGGTAGAAATATAGATAGCAAAGTCCATTCTGATGAAAGCTCAAATGAAATATGGGACCATTTAATTGGGAACTAGAGCAAAAGTGATCCTTCTTATAAAGTGGCCAAGAACTTAACTGAATTGTGTTTATGTCCTAGTGTTTTGTGGAAGGTAGAATTTGCAAGTGTACTGCATGCACAATGGCTGACAAAGCTGTAGGAGTGTGACTGCCTCCACTCAGATTTTAAAGGATGTACCAAAAGATCACAAAGCCCAGGCAGAAAACCGCTCGGGTAGTGGGCAGTGGCCACTTCAGAGAGTTCCCACTGTGGCAGTGCCTATGGAGCCATGTGGGCAAAGCCACCCCTGAACCCCCAGACTGGTAGAGGCACTGGTGCAATTCTTGCCTGAGAGGGCAGGTATGCAACCCAGACACAAAGCTCTCATGAAAGTAGGGCCACTACAGAGAACCACCACATGTTTGGAACCATCCAAAACCATGGGGACGGGGTTGTTGTCCTCGGGGACTGCCCCTGTGGGTGCAGAATGTGTCACCTACAGCCCCATAAGACTAGAGGACAAAGATTTGAGTCAAGGTAGATTATTCTGGTGCCTTAAGATTTCGGGCTTACTTGGGACCTGTCTCTCTCTTCTTTCCTATTTTTCTCTTTTGGAAGGGGACTATTTATCCTATGTCTGTCCTACCACTGTATTTTGGAAGCACATAACATATTGGATTCACAGGTTTACAGTTGGAGAGGAGTTTGTCTTAGGAGCTTGAATCTCATCTGTAAATGATTTAGGTAATATTTAGATGTAACTGTGGACTTTGGACTTTTCAGGTGATGCTTGAATAAATGAAGATTTTTGAAGCACTGGGACAAAATGAATAAATTTTGCATATGAGAAGGACATGACTGGGGGGCCGGGATGCTATGGACTGAATGGTCATGTCCCCCTCAAATTCACATGTTGAAATCTTAACCCACAAGGTGATCATGATACAGGTGGGGCCTTTTGGCTGGTTTTTAGTTCATGAGGTTAGAGTTCTCATAAATGAGATTAGTGCTTTGATAAAAGAGACCTCAGAGGGCTGCCCTACCCCTCTCACCATATGAGCAAATGCTGACATGGACTCATCTATCAACCAAGAAATGGGTCCTAAACAAGACACCAAATCTGCTGGCACCTTGATCTTGGACTTCCCAGTATCCAGAACTGTGAGAAATAAATTTCTATCTTTTATAAGGAATCTAGTCTACAGCATTCTTTTATAGAGGTCTTATCAGAGTAAAACACCATCCAGATATATACATAGAGCCTTCCTCACTTCCCTCTGGTCTCCTAGTATATTTTGCCTCACAGCACTTATGAATAACTAACATTATATGTTTGTATACTTGTTAATAATTCTCATCTCTTCTTAAGTTAATGTCTCTCCCCATGAAGGGCCATTTCCTGTTCTGTTCAATGTTGTATTCCTAATGCTGAGGGAAATTCTTAGCAAATATTATTTACTGGTGTAAATATTTTGTAATAAATAAATGAATTAACAAATGGATAAATTAAAGTAAAAGACTTATATGATCTTTAAGCTGAAATTATTCCATTGGATTTCTCAAAATTGTAGATAACCATTTTTTTCAGTTGCCTTACAAAATGTCTCTGTAGAAGAGGAACACATAGGTGAATTGGTTGCACTAGTTTTTAATTTTTAAAGTGACCTTTAAAGAAGGTGATGGGTAAAATATAGAATGATACTATATCATTACATGAATTCTACCTTCATTTGCTTTGAATAGTTTCTACAAGAGTATGTTTATGCCTTTTAAATTTCCCATGAATTATATTTGCAAAAAAAAAAAAAAAAAGAAAAAGAAATCAATCTCTCTTCCTCCTACCCCCAGCTGAAACTTTGGTATAATTTCTGTTCTTCTATTTATTGAGCTAACTGCACCTGGATGCTACAGTTGGAGCTCACATTTGTTTAACTGCAGAATTCAAGAATGTTGACTTTAGCCTATGTAAGAGTTGAGATCCTAGTTACTTTGGGGATTACCTACTCACCTTCACGATATCTGCCTTTGGAGAATATAGATCAATAGGGCACTTCTGCCCGTGATCTTCAGAGTCAAACTTCTGCCATTTTCCCCAAAGGATACAGATATCTGGAACTCATTTACTCTGTATTACAAGAAAGTCTACAGATCTTGGCCTTCAGGAAACCACTCAAAATTAATTTGTTTAGTTAAGCTTTTATCTAACTGATGAGGTGAAAAAGAGTAACTGAATCGGTAGCAAATTCTAATGTATTAATATATTCATATTGCTATAATTCTGAACATATTCATAAATTTTCATCACAGAGTTCCATTTTATTAGTTAGATTTAACAATGATGAGTATTAACTGTTTCCTTGAAATCTCTTGTGAATTTATTTCCTTTCTCTAAAATTCTGTTTTTCAGATATCCTGTACATATTTAATAAGGGAGAACTAGGTGATTACGCACAGTGCTATTACATGTATTTGAATATAACAAGGGGTACGTTTTACTCACTTCCCAATGATAAAAGCTGATGGGGCAATATTGTTTTATAAAATAAGGAAAATGCTGCTACCAAAACATAGTATTAATGTAATAATTCACCATACTTATAAATGGAACAGAAACCAAAATATTTATTTTAAAATAAAGAAAATAAATATTTGGCCTAAAATTCAGATTTTATTTTAAAAAGTCTTTATCCAATATGTAGAGAAATGAAGTTGATTGGTAATCCATTAAGTGAATAGAATTGGAAGAAAATAGAATCCATTAAGTCTGTAGTTTTACAGATGTATAAATAATATTTGAGGAGGTTATTTGGAAGATACGTTTTATAACTGTTGTGGGAAAATTTCATTTGACTGTATTTCTATTAAAAAATTATTCTGTAAACATTTCTTCAAGATACTTCAAAATAAATCTTTATATACTTGAAATATTTGAATTAATACTCAGAGTGAAGCCTTCAATATGTCAGACGGAATAGTGTTTTTTTGTTTTTTTGGGTTTTTTTTGTTTTTTGATAATGGCATTGTTTTTTGATAATGGCATTCCCCCATACTTTCCCTTTACTACAACACAAGTGTCTAAAGTGTTATGTTGCTTCCCAGGCTATATAAAATCCAAAAAAGAGCTTGGAATTCTCACAGAAATGATTCTATTTATGATGCCAACATATTTTGCTGAGATCATGAAATTTCATTTCATCTACTGAATCATCATTTCTGAATTATGTTTCCCTTTAATTTTATAGTTAGCATAGAAAAATAATGGTATATTTATTTGATTTAATATAAATATCAAAAGAAATATTTTGCAACCAGGTCATATTAAATATGGTTGAAGTAAAAACTAATGATTCCCTGCTTGGCTATTAAAAAAAAAGAAAACACAGGCCTTGATATATATGCAATGGTTATATATTATTATTTTCTTTTGTCAACGTTTGACTGAAAAATTATGCCAGAATTTTGAAAATTTCATGTGGGGTTCACACACACTTCACAAATAGTGATGGAAAACAGGGCAGGCCTAATGGTGT
Organism: Microcebus murinus; assembly: GCF_040939455.1. NCBI lineage: Eukaryota > Metazoa > Chordata > Mammalia > Primates > Cheirogaleidae > Microcebus > Microcebus murinus. The sequence continues at coordinate 13,424,500 of NC_134116.1, forward strand.
CCATGGCTGAATAATATCCACTTAAACCAGAACATTTATGTGTCCCTTTCTCCCTAAGCTGAATAATTCTCAGAGCACAATGGCCGCCCTCAAATTCTCACAGGAGCATTGAGTCTGCCATTTAGATGCCATCTGCAAGGCAGCTGAAAAGTGGCTGAGCCTTCCTTTGTTGTTCCTATATGATGTTATGCCTTAGTTAATAACTGAGAATTCAGGTTAAAAAGAAGGATGAATCCCTCTGATGTCATTCTCCTTATTGTGTCTGAAGATCTGTGCCCTGCCACCCACTAGGCTTTCCCTGACTGACCCATGTTTGCCTTCTGTCTCCATCACTTCCCACTGGGTTATTGATGTGCTGCTCTGCCCAGGAAGCTGGTGCTCTCTATGCACTTTGTGAAGCTGACACCATGGGCAAATGCAGGCTTTTGTTGTACTGTATGCAAAGGAGAATGTTTGTGGAGCAGTCCATTGAATATCCCAGTTAAACTATTTTTTAGAGAAGCTGGAGAGAGAGACAAACATCTTATTACACATTCTCCTTATTCAGATGATACCTGAAAGCTTCTTCTGTTCCCAGGGAAGGCAAAGGGCAATTCTTCCTTATGATCAAGGGAGCCCTTTTTGCATATTATGAAACTAATGAGTTAAGAGGTCTGCAAAAGTATTATAAAAGCAAATCTGCATTGATTTAACAATAGGAAATGCATACTTCTATCATTAATCATTTGTGTTTTCTGTTTTATAGTATTGCTATAAGTATTGCTATAAGAATTATTGCTCTTAGTGTTATCTTAACTGGAATTTATCTAATTTCCCTAAAATCACTTGTCATCCTTTTTAGTTTCTCATAAAAAAGATCAAATATCATGGTGGAAATTAATTACATATTTTCAAAAAAGTTTAGCATTATTATTGGGCTATACAAAAATGTTACATCCCCAAATATGAGTATGATTTTCATCATTTTCACTATTTTACAAAAAAAGACGTATTTAATGGTTGCAATATAAGAATATATTCAAAATGGAGTTTTTTTTTAATTCTATGTAAAAGTCTTTACCATAATAGTTTAATATTTGACAAGACATATTAATATTTCATTAAAATTCAACTATTAAAACATAGCAGAAAAATATCAATAAAAGTTAGATTACACATAATGTAATGAAACTAACACCACTGGTTGGAAATATTTGAGTATGCAACTACGTTTTCTGACCAAATATAGTTGTATCCTTTTCCTTTTCTGTGTTTAATTTCTTTATTTGTAAACTAATTGAATTTAACTATATCAATTCTAATGCCCCATTGAACTTTCAAACACACAACCAAGGGAAACAAAGACAGTATTTATAATATAATTCAGAAAATAAAAAGTTAACTTAAAATCATGAGTAAATATTTATGTAAAGTTGATTATTTCCCTTTTTCTTGAGTTCTCGTTTTTAAAAATGTTATTCTATATACACTATCAATCTACTTATTTGGGGTCACAAGTTAAAGTGTTTAAAGACTGTAATGGCCATGAGTACATTGCTTCTGTGTCTTATTTAAAAACACTTTTAAAATATAATACTTTAAAAATGTCCTAAGAAGTAGGTTGTATTAATTGTGAAGCTTGTGTTTTAATACCAGCATTTAACTCAGACTAGTTCTCTAGCTACAAAGGAGATAACTGAGTTTTTCTCCTTTTTTGCATAATAAAATTGAACAGTTTTTTTAGGTACAATGTTAACATTGGACTGTGAATTATTTTGTGACTGCCTGGATTCTCTTATTTCAATTTAGCGTTGTAGTTTGTGTAAAATGTAGTTACAATTTGTGCAAAATACAGTTAAATTTGCTATTATTAAATACTCAGGAGTCTTTGACATGTAACTTATGTCAAGAAGCCTTTTGAGTGCTTGAGTGTTCATAAAAGAAATCTAATGCTTTTCCATTCAGTTTGTTAGGGTTTAATGAGAATGTTACTGAATGGGGGTGAGATTGATATAAGATACCATAATATACTTTCTTTGTAAAGCAAACATTAAGTTTTTACCATTGACAATTATAAACTGTCATGGTCTACTGTCTATGGCACTGCATTATAGATGTATTCTGAAAATATTTCCTGTTTCTATGAGGGATATAATCAAGGAAAAAGTGAGTCTAATAGGAAAATTATTTTGTTAAAAATGATAACTTAATACAAATTTTTTTAAAAATTAGCCATATCAAAATAACTTTTTTTTATCTTCAAATAGAAAAGAACAAGCATTGAAAAAAGTATAGTTAGAAAAAATAGCTCAGTGTGTCTTGATAAAAGTATAGAATATATTCATTAAATATATAGAATTATTCATAGAATATGAAATTAAATTATATATTTGGGGACAAAGATTATGGGGAATAATATTTAATTTTTCTTCTTTAAAATTATGGTTTTTTAAGATATATACATTATTAGACTGAACTTTAACTTTATTTTTCCATTTTAACATTATTTAGTTAATAGGGTACTTAGCATCAGAATTTGTTTAAAAATACAAGTAAATATAAATACTTTAAATTATCCATATCATTAGATTCAATCCTTATAAGTTTGGATGAGCAACTTAATTGAAAAGAGTTTTCACCATCTTGGAGAGCAATATTAAGTATTAACCTAGAATTTGGTATTTATATGTCTTTACAAGTTTCATTATTTTGCTAATAATTTCCTGAATTCTAACTCAGAATTTTCTTAGAAAACTGAGGCTAGGAAAAAATGGATGGAAAAGGATATTTCAATTAATATTGCAATTCTTCAAACTAAAGTTACAAGGCTATAAAATGATTTTACTTTGATTATCTACATTGGTTGAAATAAATTATTTTCTTTAATGAATCTCAGATCATTTTCTTGCATCTCTGATTTTTTTCTTACAAAATACATTGTTTATAGTACACTATAATCAAAATTGCCTATATCAGTATGGAAATTTTTGCTTAATTGAGATTAATCTAATTTAGAAATAATACATTTTTATTTGTTCTATAAATTATATCCTTTAACAGATTAGATTGGATTGAATAAAAATATTCTCCTCAATAATTCCTATTTAAAATATATATTTTCTCTCTTACCAATAATGTTTTTCTAGACAAATAAAGCAAATCTGAACTTACAGAACAATCAATAAAAGTTAGTAAATGATATGTCCTCAAAATCGTATGGTACTAAAATAGTCTTTCAATTTATTATACATTTTCAATAGTAAACAATGGAAATTGAACAGTAAACAATGGAAATGCAGATCAAAAATCTCATGAACAATCCATTATGATAGATATGTGGAATTTATTTACAGAAATATTTGAATAGTTTTGTTATAGCATTGCTATTTATTTCCTAAAATGAAGTAGGTATATCCCTTTCTAGATAATTAAATTACCTGAATTTTGGAACAATAAATAAAATGATTTCAGAGTGAGTTTTTGCAAGAATGAGTAAATAAATAAAGGTCCATCCTTCAGTGTTCCAAAAGTACAAGACTCATCTGCAAATGAGAAGACATAGGATGTCATATCAGCGAGCCTTCAAATTCATATGGCTGTGACCTATTGGTGTTCATCTTATTATATTTCAAAATAAATGAATGAATATCCCACCTATGTAGAATCAACAAGGAAGACTCAAATATACCACAACTTGGTAAAAGGGAGATATTTTAAATGTGAGCATTACAAAAAAATATGACTAAACCAGAACATTTCCATTTGAAAGAGAAATGACTAATAATTCATTGGCCTGAATCCAAAGTCACAGTGGGGTTCAAAAAGCTGGTAAGTGCCCTCATAAAAATAGAAGCTGTATCAACCAATTCAATTTAATTATATATGAAGGTGATGATGGAGCTAAACTGCCTGTAATTGGAGTCCAATTACTCAGCTGGTCTTCCATAAAATTAATTCATCTGAAAGTTTGCCATTGTCCTGTACTCCAGGCCTGCTGCTGGTTTAATTAGTTAACACTGAGGAATCTTGAAACAGTAAATTATTTTGTCTTTATTGCCAATTATTGGTTAAGGAAAATTATATATAAAATATTAACATCTGCTTCTGGGACAAATAGGAAAGGGCAGAATGAAAACACCTTTTTTGTTTTCCATCTAAAAAGACACTGAAGCAGAAGAGAGTGAATCTTCCTGTATATCATTTATGTAAGAGAAATCTGAACTTTAAGTTAGGGGTTACCAATGCTCATACTATTCCACAGGCAATGATTTTGTAAATGTGCCACCATTATGGTGCATGCATGTTAAAATTAGGTTTAACATCAATGGAAACAAATTGTGTAAGTAGAGAACATTTCTGAAGAAATTCCTCTTCAGGCTGTAAGTTACTTTATGCAATACATGCTAAAGCTTTTGCATAGTTTTAAGATATTGGTGGACCTCTGAGGTTTGACAAATAATCTATATTTCCTTATTCACAGTTATCTAAGTTGTGTATACAGGTCAATCACTAAGCTGTTAAAACTACTGAAAAATTGATTTAATGGCTTAAATACCCATGCCTAATTATTGTTCTTTTTAATGTAACAAGATGAAATATATTGCCAATTGTACTAAAATCACTAATATCATTTCAAAGCTGGTTCTTATCAATACCATGAAGATATGTCTGATTTCTATTTAATTGACTTCATCATATTTTACTTTAGTGTGGAAATAATTACTATTCATGAAATGTTATTCTTTAATTCCATGCCCAATAACTAATTCAAAATGAACCATCAGTGGAATTATTCAATAATAAAAAGGTTACTTTCAAACCATTGATTTATCTATAAGAAAAGACTGATATGATTAGAAAAAAATATAATAATATCTTTAAAAGTGATAGAGGAATTAACATTACAGACTTTTCCAAGCATATCATTACTTATATGTCAGAAAATTATAGGAAAATAAAAAATTAGGTTTTTACGAAGCTTTAAAAACTTAGCTTTATATATATTCTCTATAAGAATATAGAAGTCTATAGCACAAGATAAGCTTGTGATTAAAATACTATCAACTTTTAGATAGTTTTAAGTGTTAAAACGGACTTGAACAGCTTTTGCACAGCCTTATTCTATATCTGTGTCTCTTCAGACCTGCAACATTTACAATAAACAATTCTTTTACCACATAGTACAATTAATGTAAGAGTTATCATTGCATTTTTAAATGTTTCCTCCCAAAATAACACTGCAAGAACCAATTACCTTTTAAATACATGTATTTAATACAAAATATCAAGATGAAGCTCAGCTTGTACAGGAAAACTGAAGTCAAACCTTTTAAAAAGAAATATGCTTTAGATGAAGAGAAGCATAATGCAAAATGACCTTGAAAATATTGTTTCCCTTTGCAAGATTTCATTAAAACTTTAAAAAGAAAAATGACTTCTTTAAGATATGAGTAATTATAAGCCAACTTGATAGAATGTTGGCAATTTTTAATGTAGATTGTTTTATTCTATGCTATTTCAATTTACAGCTGTATATTTTGACAAAATCCAGATTTGCCAGATACTATTAATATAGTTAACAAGTATATTTAACTACAGCTATAACTGTTTGCATATATTTCGCAAAAATGTAGCAGATAATGTCATTTTTAAACAACTTAATAAATATGCCCCCAAACTAAACAGAATTTTTTTCATTTTAATTTTAAAATAGAAGATATTTGCTGAAATATTTGTTTTGTTTTTCTTTTTTTTTTTCTTTCGGCATATTATGGGGGTACAGATTTTAAGGTTTCAATAAATGCCCTTTCCCCCCTGCCCCCACAAGTCTGAGTTTCCAGCATGACCATCCCCCAGATGGTGCACATCTCAATCATTATGTATGTATATACCCGCCCCCCTCACCCCCTGCCCAATACCCTATTACTGTAGTACCTATGTGTCCACTTAGGTGCTGCTCAGTTAATACCAGTTTGCTGGTGAATATATGTGGTGAATGTTTTCCCATTCTTGGGATACTTCACTTAGTAGTATGGGTTCCAGCTCTAACCAGGAAAATATAATATGTGCTATATCACCGTTGTTTCTTAGAGCTGAATAGTACTCCATGGTATACATATACCACATTTTATTAATCCATTCTTGGATTGATGGGCACTTGGGCTGTTTCCACAACCTTGCAATTATGAATTGTGCCGCTATAAACAGAAATATTTGTTTTTTAATACATCCATAAAAAAGAGAAGGCTGGAAAGAGCCTTTAATTTTTCTCTCTGTATAACAATTTTAGGAAGCTCCTACAATATGTGGCTCCTCAGTATTACTATCAGAGAGAAAGCAATATAGAAGGACTCCCCATTGAGCACGGTGGTTGGATATCTCTCCAAAATGCCCTGAGCACCACCGGGAGAAATGCCTGTGCTAATGCAAGCTCTTGTGTTAGAGCTCTCAGTGTGCTCTGTTAAAATAAGTAAACACAATCTATGCAAAAAGTGGGAATTTTCTCACTTTACACAAATAGCACATTTAAGGAGAAATAACCCATAGTGCGAAAAATGTGTCCCTGGCCTACTTTCCCAGCAGCTTTTCTCAAGCCAATGCTTTATGTGATTACAATACCTACTAAGCCCAAACAAATGTATAAGGTTTTCTATTTTTTTTTTTTTTTTTGGTCTAACTTATTAGAACAATTGGGAAAAAGAGAAGTTTTTCCCTTGCTTTAATGTATCTATTGCCTATGTGTCTAAGATTATATATCTTTTTTTTTCCTTACACCTCATTTGATATAGTCAAATCCTAAATAGGAATTGCATTTTCTTTTTGCTATAGCTCATAGATTTGTTAGAATCCTCTGTCTCTAGCCATGCACATGTACACACACACACACACACACACACACACAGAGAAAAAGAGACGAAGAGTCTGGCCACCAAGAAAGAAGAGTTTCTCTTAGAAGAAGTTATCCTTTCTCAGATAAGGACTGACAGTCAAATAGTTTCTTTAATTTAAGTGCCGTAGGATACTATATTTACCAGAAGGATTGACTTCTAATTTGAGACTTAGAAATAAAACATTCCTGAGGATTATTTGGAAACTTTGCTAAAGAGAATTGGGGCTACAATAAAGTGGCACAGCAAAGTCTGCCTTGGAGGACTTGAGACATCCGAAAATGCTAGGATCTAAAAGTCTCAGGTGCCAAGCCCCTCCTCCAAGCAACAAGTACCCTGGGATACATCAGGGTACCCCTGCCACCCTGGCTTCCATGCACCTTAACTTCTTGGAAACATGCTGACACCTTTGTCTAAACAGCCCCTACATGGTCCTATCTGAGTGACTCTCTTCCATGCCCTATTTGAGACTGTGATTCGCACAGGTTTGAGATTTTTGGTTGGTCAATTTAATAATGTACACATTCAATCCCATGGTGACATTCCTCTTCACAGTGATAATGGCATGAGCCTAAAATGGCCCCAGAGTATTATAACACAAATTCACAGATAAATGTGCCATAACGATGAAGGTATAAACTGTTCGGTATGTTTGAGTGTTAGAGAGAAAGAATCTTCTCTCCCATCTAGATTGAATTTTCACTTGGTATCACTCTGGCTAGGCAGATATTATAAGAAAATGTAATCTTGATCAAGGAAAGTAAGCCATAGCAGTGAGGACTCAAGTAAATGGTACTGGGGAATCCAAAAATCACTAGAGAATATTGAAGGCTTTGATTTTTTTCCCCACGAGGAAAAGAAAAAGCCTGTTTTTTTTTTCTTTCCTATTACTAACGTATATTACACAAAATAAAAGGAAAAAGCTGTCAGTTCTGTTCTGACAGGACTTTGCTACTGAACAGTGGGATTCTTCTTCACATCAAATCCAAAGTAGCATAAAACTTGCATGTCCTGGGGTACCAAACCTGCGAAATCTTGACTCAAGAAACTCAGAAGTGGAAACGGAACTGCTGGAATGGCAATGATGACTCACGCGCCTCCTGAGACAAATTTTCTCGGTCCTGCAGGGACATATCTGCCAATTGATTTCCCGTCTTTGTGGACACCACCTGGTGGTGGCATCCAATCACGGCCAGTCATCCAGTCATCCTGAGGACTCCCCACCCACAGCCCAGACATACCTTGCCTTCCAATTTTGCTATTGAAATTTATATGGATGCTTTATTTTTAATGAAAAAATATAAACTGAGTCTATAAAAGGTATGCATTTGTAATGAAAGTTTTATTAAATGGAAATGTAAGTGAGGAAAGTTCAGTGAAAAATCTGTTCAATTTTTTTCTTATGTTCCTTACATTTGGAGGCACATTCATTTGGTTCAGTTGGAAATGTATATCCAGCAAAGGCAGGTTATTATTTCTGTTAACTCATACTTGCAATTTAGGGAGCTAACTGGTGTCTTGGGTAATTAGACTAAATAACCTGGTCATAAAACTTATCACCAAATGGGAATCAGAGGCATTTCCAAATATCATTCACTCATTCATTGATTTGTTTCTTCATTCAGTAAACATTAATTAAGCACCCTCCAGGTTTTGTAGTTGACATATAGTCTTTTACTTAGCAAACACTATGAACTGATTATATATCATTTGCCAGTGGCTAGATTCATACATGTGCCTCATAAATATTAACTGATTACCCCCCATGTGGATGCAGTCCGTACATCAGTCTGATGTCTTACAATACAATAATCAACAACACAAAGTAAACAGAATAATCCCTACCTTTGTAGAGTTTACATTCTAGTATAGTTTAGAGATAGATAACTGATAAGCTTAATAAATAATTACATTATGGGTTTTCTAGAAGGTAGTAATTGCTAAGAAAAGAAAAAAAAATGAGCAGTATATGGGTGGGGTGAGGAGTTCCAAATATAAATGGGATGATCAGGGTAGGTCTCTTATTAACTAGAAAAAAATTGCCATTTTCTGTGTTATATGACCAGAAGCACCAATATAATTGTCCCCACCTCCATACCCCAACCCTTATTGTTACAAAATAGAGAAAATCATGGAAACTCTCAGTGGGTTAGAATATAGGAAGGAATGTCACAACCACAAAGTCTAACAATTGGATTGAAATATAAAATTAGGGTTCCATACCTATATGTTGCCAGAAACAGAGCAAATCTGTGATACTAGAAGAAACTCATGTCCAACTTGTGGTCCCTTTCTAAGTGTGCAAACTGGTCTTGCCTTTCTAGATCAGTGACCACAGTCTTGAACACACACACACAGACACACACACACACACACACACACACACACACACCATACAACCGGAAGTAGAAGGACCTAGGATGGCTGGAGTGGCTGACAACACCTAGGCAAAAGTCTGGAAGGAGGGGTTGAAGCCACTTAGCCAGGTAATAACTCTTCCTGACAAGTGCAGTCTTGTTAAATTCAAGGTGTTTAAAGTTAAACTCATTGATAATCCAAAAATACAAATTATTGCAATGTACTTTATTTTACTTCTCTAGTAGAGATTATCTTTGTATATAATAATATTCAATGCTGGTGGAGCTATACTGAGGAGGCAGACCTTGTATTTAATGGGAACAAATAAATTATATAATAATTCTGGAAAATAACCTAGGAAAACTGAATAGGAACTTGAAGCATCTATTTATATTCCGTGACCCATTTTAAGAGTCCACACTAAAGTCAAACACGTGATTGTGGCAAAGATTCTTATAACAGCCTGATTTGGAAGAGGTAAAACTGGAAACAACTTTAAAAGTGTAGTAATAGGAAAATACTTAAATAAATTATGGTGTATTCAAACATAAAGTATGAACTATAAAAGTAATATTCAGTTATACACAAAAATATGTTCAATACCACATATGAAAAATAATGCAATATTATTTTTACTATAAACTCAAAATATCTTAAGATTAATAAGAATAAGAGGCCCTAAAGATAATCAATGAAATATTAATTTTTGTTTGAATGAAAGGTTTATGAGTAATTTGTTTTGTATTTTTTTTTTGTACTTTGTAAATTTTCACTAATGAATAGGCATTACTTTTTTGGCTAAAATAAAAAGAAGTTTGTCGGTTGAAAAATGTCACATCAAATAAGGTTGAATAACAAAACTTATTCCTCGCTTCATGATTAACTGTTAACATAATTAACAATAAAAGGTAGTGTGAGGAATTAAGCAAAAAGGAAGGAAGGAAGGAAGGAAGGAAGGAAGGAAGGAAGGAAGGAAGGAAGGAAGGAAGGAAGGAAGGAAGGAAGGAAGGAAGGAAGGAAGGAAGGAAGAAAAAGAAAGATAGAAGTTGGCTATAATCTGCTTTTTTTTATAAATTTCAGAATATTATGGGCGTACAAACATTCTGGTTACATAAATTGCTTTTTCATCGTTTAAGTCAAAGTTTGTCCATCCCATAGATAGTGTGCATTGTATCCATTAGGTGTGAATTTGCCCATCCTCTTCTCCCCCTCCCACCTGCTTGATTTCTGATGAATGTTATTTCTGTGTGTGCACATAAGTGTTGATCAATTAGTGCCATTGTAATTGTAAGGACGCAGCCCAATTTCTTTACTCAAGACCCTACGTGTGTATTATTGGAAGCTGACAGATCCCTAAATTTTTTGCTTAATTTAATATTTTCACTTAGTTGAAAATCAAAGAAATAATAACATAATCTTAAAAATAGTACATATGATCAGGTAAACCCGTGGTGCTCTCTGCTCAGGGCGGCAGAGACAGAGAATGGTGGGAGGAGCTAATTTCTGTGTCTCTGTAAATCGGCTTTTCATAGTCAGCAACCCCTTCCTGCTGTGCACGGATGCACTCTGCTGCCTGTGCCCATCTCCTTTTTTATCCTCTGGGCATACTCTGCTTGATCTGTAGCATCCCTCAACAGATTTTCATTCTCATTTTTCTTCTAGATATTTGTTGAAATCTCTTTTCCACTGAAGGGTTCTTCCCCTTTTCCCTTGGCTGTCATGCTTCTCCATTTAATATTTTTAATGGGGTCTTAACAAGGAAAAGATACAACACTGATTTAATCATTTTGAACTGAAGGCACCTACCTTCTAACATATGACCTAGAACAATTTCATACCAACTGAAAAATAAAAGTTAACTGTGTGGGTTCGGTTGTGTTAATACTGCAAAAGAAAGAAGAGATTATTTTGCTATATTGTTCCTAGATATTACATGAGGCCAATAGATCCTAGGTTGATCTTCAATAATTTCTTCCCCCTGGGTTCCATAACTGTGTAATCATCTCCTCCCAAGTGTAGCTAAGGCCTATGATTTATTCCTAAGAGAATATAGCAAAGGTGATGGGATGTTACTCCTTTAATTACGTTATATCTTATGGAAATGGCAAAGGGATGTCACTCTTGTGATAGTTTATGGTATATTATGCTGAGACTTATGACTAGAACGAGAGACTTTCTTGCTGGCCTCAAAAAAGCAAGTTACTGTGGTGTGAACTGCCTACGAAGAGACTCATGTGGCAGGCAACTAGAGACACGTGGCCTCTAGGAGCTGAGGGCCTCACTCAGCTTTGGGCTGCTGTGAGGAGTTGAAGTCTGCCAAGAGCCACTGGAGATGGGAAGAAAACCCTGCGTACCAGATAAGATCATCATCTGGTCAACGTCTTGACTGTGGCCTTGTGAGACCTTGAACAGAGTACCTGGGTAAGCCATTGCCAGGCCGCTGACTCCCAGAAACTAAGAAATAATAAACACATATTGTTTCAAGCCACTAAGTTTACAGTAAATTGTTTCACAGTGATAAAAAATAACACATCCCATCTTTATTACTTGAGCAACTATTTTTTCTTTCCAAAACACAGCAATAATTCCTTCAGTTACTGCGGGTCCCTGGGTATCTTGGTTCTTAGGGCCAGCCCACTCTTGCTGCTCCTTGTCAATCAAGGGGCCAGCTATGTTTGTCATCTTCTTTTTTACTGAAGGCTTTGCAATTGTCACCTGTATTTTCCAACTAAGAGTTAAAGCCTACAGCTCTATTGAAGAGACTGACTCTATTATATACCATCAAAACATATTTTACAATTTTTTCATAATTTTGAAAAATACATTCCCCATTCTGATAGAAGTGTTTTTATTTTAACATTAATCACTGCCTTAGCTGACAAAGTTTAATTATTAATTATCACTCATTAGAACTTCAGGTACATTAAGGCAGGACTCCATCTGACACATTTACCACTGTTTCCTACTGTTTGCCTCAAACAGTGAGTGGCACAAAACAGATACTTAATACACAACTATTGATTATGTGAAATAATAGTTTCTAATGAGAAATTAAATGAAGCTTCACACAAAAAAATCAGGTTAGAAAGAAAGTAAATAGTTTACTCAACAATTTTTGCTATGTTGAGACGAGGACATGTAAGTGATTCTCGTTACTTCCTAGACACCATAATGGAGTGACAAAAGTGAGATGAGGTTGGCAAAAACAGACAATCTGAAAGTGTTTGTGAGTCACATTAACTTTGACGAGCAGAATGTCAACTCATAGGACAGAGCCACCTGTCTAGAATTTATCAGGACCTCTCTTTCCATCCACCCTTCAAACTGACCTTCCTGCCCATAGTTTCAGTGCCAGACCAATACTCAAAGCTCCACCAGCAACACCAGCAAAGACAATGGGTTTGCAGAAAGAGAGAGCATGTTTTCCAGTGATAGGGGCATAGATACCCTGAGAAGGCAAAAGAAGGAGCAAGTTTCTCAAGAGCCAGATAATAGGGGATGCTGTCTCTTTACACTAAAACCACCATCATGTTTTTCTTAGAACAACTTGAGTGTGCCTTTCTTCCTTATAGCCAAAAAGTTTTCTAAGACATTAGACTTCTTGTGAATGGCTCATCTTTTATATCCACTTGTATTTCTGTGTAAATGGAAACCAGAAAATGTCTAGAGATTCAGATACAAAGCAGGAGAGACAATATAATGGGAAAATGGCCAGTCTTTGTGTTCTCTGCACTTTGCCTCTCTTTTCAGTTAAATCTATAGTGTGTGGGCATGAAACTTGTGCCATCAGCAGAGGAATGACACTTTTTCGATTGAAGTAACAGGAAAGCTCTCTCCTTCTCCACCCTCTGACCCTTAGAAAACTAGTGAGGGTGACTGTCCCGGGCTTTTTGGGAGAAAATTGAGACTAAATATGAATCTCTCTGGATATGAGATGGTCATAATTTTTCTCACATTGTATATGATTGCATATCATTTGTTCTCCTTGAAATTACATATAATAGAAAACCTTTTAGTTGTACAGTCCTCTGTAGGGTGCTCCGAGGAAAAATGCAGACAAGACAGATGATAAATGCATAGATAATCAAATAGCAAGAATCTATTCCTTGTCCTTTCACTTATACAAAGGAATAATGCTTAGCGCTGTGTGAAACTACCAATTTTCACTTCCTATGCATTCACTTGAAAACTTGGCTTTTGCAATAATTTAAAAATATAATCCAAGGCATAATATTTCCATTAGCAACGATATTAAAGGGTGAATATAATTCTGTATTTTTGTGAGCTCTCACTAACATTGTTTACAGTGTCTATTAAGTAAGCTCCTGATTATTTGTCTCAATCAATTATTTGAAATGGAGATATATTGCAAATGCAGTTATGATCAAGCTACTAAAGGACTTTGAAAGTGAGTAATCTATCCTTGATTTATCAATATTTTAACAACTTTGCATATACATTCTGTCATATGTGTTACTTTATGAATTCTCTATCTATATAATTCTCTTTTCTCCTTTTACTTCCTCTGTGGTAGTAAATATGAAATGAGTATCCTTCCTTGATATGCCCTTTCTCTAATCTGGTTAAATTTAGATTTATTTGCACATTTTCCTTTGATAGTTAATGAGAAATTTCCATATGGGTTTATAAGGAGAATATGAAGATATAACATCCTACACAGTTCCTTGACCATTGTACATCATGAGGATTTGGTTTCTCACAGAAACTTCACTATATTGAATGCCATGTTCCTTTGGTGAATCACAGAATTGTCATGTTGGTGGAGAAAGAGAGCATGGAGAAGTAAAATGAATTTGGCGGAGAGCTGCTCAAGGTAAAAATTTGGGAGTATTTCATTCATCTATCTGCCGTATATAATGTATCCTAACAGGTAAAGAATTTAAACCCAACATTTGTCTTGAGCTATCAACTTTTGGTCTACTCTACTTAATTTGCCATGTATGGTGGCATACTCTATTTTTGCGACCATTTAATTCATTCCATTGAATGTCTTAATGGGTTTTCTGACTTTCCTTTTGTCCCCTTATGACTGAACATTTATTTGCAATTATAGTCATTATTTTAAGTAAAAAAAAAGGAATCGACCCCCTTATAACCATTTGTAATAATAAAATGAAATATTATGAGACAATGATTTGTAAACCATGATATTATACAAATATATTTGTACTTTTTTTCTCAGAAGAAACCAATTTTATATCACTGAAGCTTCAAGCAAAAATTTTCGTACCATATTTAGTATGTGTTCACACTTGCTGAAATTTTCAATGATATTTAAATAATTGTTGCCATCTATATTAAAAACAGGAGAATATATTCAGGTTTCTTTTCTTAAAAATTGTCAAAAAATAGGGGTTCAACTCTATGGACAACATAATGTGGTTTTGCAGATTTTATGTGTGTTCAAATATTTGTGATAGTATTAATACCATAATTAAATAAAAGCAAACGGCTGGTACCAACATAATTAAATTTGCTTTTTAAAAAAGAATGATAAACTCTTTCATAAATACACTCTGTAATCATTAGATTTCTGAAGTGCAGAAATTCTTTTGTAAACTGAAGACTTCTGAATGCTGCACTTCATTAAATTCTTCAGATAATATTGCTTTATACTTTGTGAAAAGTTTTAATAATATACTATTTTGATAATACACTAAACTATCAAAAATTTTGTATCTCTTACAGGATCAAGCACCATGTGATGCAGAAGTAATTTCTCTAATTATGTTTTTGATTAGAAGAGGACATTGCTCTTTTGTTTTTTTTTTTCTAAATACATAAAGCTTTTTAATATTATTATTTTGATGTCTTATTTTATCTCTAAACAATTTGAATTTATTCATTTTATATTCTCATTGTGATTATTTTGTTATCTTTTGTGGGAATACAAATTATTCTGTTACATGTTGTAATTAAAACCTCTTGGGTATCTTTTCTTCCTATAATTTTATTTTCATTCAAGGTCGTTCTTCCTCCTTAGGAGAACTGTGCATCATTTGCCCCATATTGCTCAAGTTTCTAAAGTATTTAAATGAATACAGTTCTATTTTTGTCAGTGCTCATAAAGGGTTTCTCTGTTCCTGCACAGTTTTCATGTTGGTTTCTTGGTTTAGGACTACAGAGGAATGCACAGTGAAATCATTGAGCAGGGCTAGAACAGATCTTGGGTTTAGATTTTTTGCAGTTGACAGTTTATTGCTGTTGCTGCTGTTTTTGTGTTTCCTAACCATGGCCATGGGCAGAAAGAGAGCATCTTTGCAGCTTCCTTATTCTGACTATAGATCTTTGCTAGACACAGATACTCCTGCAGATTTCAACTTTATAAAAGGATTTTTGTTTCAGATCCCTGCTTTGAAGAGTTTGAGGTCACTTATCCCAGATTGTGATACCCACTGGCCAATGGTGGCATCAATTCTAGTTTACCAATTTGACTTTGAGGTCCATATTTGTTTTCAAAAATAGATGTGACTTTGAAATTAAAGCTAATAAGCTTTATGTTTTAGAGTAGTTTTAAGTTTACAGCAAAATTGGTGGAAAATGAAGAGAGTTACCATAAAGCTCCCACCCCTAAACACACACAACTTCTCTAACTGTTAAGATCTCCCACCACTGTGGTACATTTGTTAGGACTGATGAATGTATGTTGACACATCATAACACCAAAAGTCTATAGTTTACATTAAGGTGCATTTTCAGTACTATATATCCTATGGGTTTTGCCAAATATATGATGACATGCATCCACCATTTTAGTACCATATGGAATAGTTTTACTGCTCTAAAAATCATCTTAAATATGTTTTTTATACAACATTTCTATAGGTTTCTAGTTGGGCAAAAGGAAAAGCAGTTAATGCTAACTTAAATGAGCGTGAAAATAGATGTCTTTCTCCAGGTTTTATGTCTCATTGTTATTATTATATCACAGATATAATAGTTATTAGTAGAAATATGATCCAAGTTATTAGTAGAAATATGATCTATATATGGTAGAAAAAATTCTTGGATGCCTCAAGGTTTTTAGAATTTGATTGATTATAAAGTCAAGAAAATAATTTTATGGTTATAATCATAAAAATTATTATCACAAAACTTTTGATAAAGAATTTTTTATATTTGATGTGATCACACTATAGTACATCTCATTGCAATCTAACCATTAAACTCTGCAATTGAATACTGATAAAATAATACACAACCAGACACTCAGCTTTACTGCATATTTCATAGATTTATAAGTGCCTTGTGAAATATATAATGTTAACTAATATTTAAGATATTTCCATAAAATTCCTTATTGCTTTCTTATTTAGTTTAGTCACCAGTAAAAATGTCAGCAGAAAGAACATAAAGACTGTAGATACATATATATGAAGTTCACTATTTGGGTATTAAAATAATACATCATTAAATCCACATCTATGAATGTTGAAAGAAATCTCTATATGTATACAATAATGCTATCTATTGGCACTTTTTAAAAGCCATTATTTTATAAAAGTAGAAACATTGCAAATAATTATTTTTAAGGTTATATTGTCTTTGGATATAACTGATTTGGCATTAACTTGTAACAGAAACAAAGGTGAGTATGTCTTCTAAGCCAATGATGTGGTATTTCTAACATTTATGTCACTAAAAGCTCTAGGCCATATCCTGAACTTTTCAACTCACATGTACATGTTGACTAAGATGATATATATATATATATATATATCTCAGCTTCTGAGATATCTGCTGTGCCCATTTGATCTATACCAAGGAGAAATTCTCAAAAAGAATAGCCAACTGCTTAACAGTAGTAAAAACATTTGTACAATGTCATTTATTGAGTAATATCTTAACAAAACTTGCATTTAAATAACCGTTGTCATGCAAAATATTCTATTTCAAATGAATACCATAACAGATTTTATTTTTTCTTAATTATGAGAAATTATCAAGCTAATAGTAATTTGGGAAAATACCCAAAGAAAGCAGGTTGATGGATTGTTAACCAAAAAATCTAAATATATTAACAAATATGCTATAATACGTGATATGAATAATTTGTTACTTAAATATTCGTGTTCTCCAGTGTTGTCATCTGACATGTTTTATATTGCTCTTGACATTAGAAATTTTATGATTAACGTGATCAATATTAGGCAAGCATTACGGAGTGGAAACAACATTCTAAGTATAACTACTGGCTGTGGAATCTCACTGGAATCTCACTGCCATAATAGTTATGATATGTTTATATATGTAAGACCTCTTCTATAAACCTGAAACTATTAGGTTTCTAATGGGTGCTGAAAAAGTTAACTGTTGAAACATTCTGAGGTTGAACACTATAAAGTGTGCAAAATTTTTCTTAGTTTATTGGTTGGTTTGGTGCCAAAACCCAGGACCTGTTCCAGCTACATTAGGTTCATCTGTGAGAATACAGAGTACGAAGTGTGAAGTAATGAAGATTTTATTTAACTGAGATTGTTAATACCAATGGAGCTTGAGAAAGTGAGCAGTGCAAAGGTTAATGCAATGGAGTTATCATAATTGCTTGCCAATGAATTAAAGTTGAGTAGAAGAAGAAAGTTAGGACATGAGAGGAGTGAAAAGCATTGGAAAAAATGGTAGACCCTAGTAGATCTGAAATGCATGAAGAGTTATTGTACAATTGTGAATAAGCTCTCAGAGAACAGGGTACTTAAGATTATGGAGGGTTTCAACTATTAGTAATAGCAAAATCTAGGGTATGACAGTTTAAGAGTGTATATGTGTGGTAGAGAATTATGGAATTTTGTGTCCTATTAGTCCCAAGTAGAAATATTGTTTGCTCTAGTAAACTAAATTTTTTTCTTTTGTCATCCAATAATCACACTCTTCTTTCACTCCTTACTCAGAGCTTCTCGTCCCCTCCACATTGTAGAATTCTACTAGCTTTTCATCTCCTTTGTGAGAAATTTCTTGGTACTACTGATTATAAATTATCTCTCATTTCTCATCAATTACATTATATAATGCTAATATAAAACTTTGTAAGTTTCAAAGGGATTTTCATATGAATTAATTAATATGAAGGTAATAATTACCTTTATGAAATTATTGCTGTTATAGATCTCAAATGCTTATCAACAAGGTCATATTAACAAGTATATGAAACGTGTATAACGATCAAGTATACACAAATAAATAAGTATAATTTATTTGTGAATAATTGAATTAATAAAATAATAAATGCAAGACTGAATACAAGAAACAATGAAAGTCATTTGTTTTTTTCTTCCAAAATTCTCTGGATAGCTATAAGAGACCCAGAGCATTGGACTGAATGGATGATTGATTGGATGAAGTCTGTTATTTTATTATTATTACATTTTTACATAATCATTTGGCTCATATGTAGTAAATTGACACAGGCTATAGAAGACTAAATTGATACATAGCTCTATTGTTTAATGGCTCGTAGACTTTCAAAATGCTGTATAACTCTGGTGGGCATTAATCTCTCTGTTCTTAAAAAAGTACATTACTGCTCATTATGATGGCAAACTTGAGCACCAAATTAAAAATGTTTGTATTCTGGTACTTACCAACTGTGAAATCTTGTGCAATCTTTTTGAAGCTCTCTTTTCTCATGCATTCTTGTTAATTGTACGAGTATTGTGATTATCATACAGTTAAAATAATGTGAAGACATCTTTTACATTATAATACTCTGAAGAAAGATTAAATGTTCTAATAATCTCTTTTTATTAATTTAGAGTGAATTAATGCTTTAATTCTCTGGTGCCTATGTTAAATACCCTCATTTATCCTTTAAATATCCAAATATCACACACCAACCTAAACTATATTGAATTAATGCTATTAATTAATATCCAAAAGCTCTAATAAACAAATATATAGATATTATTCATCATCATGTTTACTTACTAATATTTTGCTTATTAATGTTCACCAGTTTTAAAATTGTTTTTCCTATTGTATAACACAAAACTTCCTTTGTGTTTGATGACTTTGCTGGCATACATTATACATTCCTTTTTTTGCTTCATTGCCATGACATAAAAATATATTAGCAACATTATTTATTATTCAATTACATCCTCCATATATTGCATTGTTGCTTTTTTTTAGTTGAGAAGGTTTTTTAAAGACTCTGTAGAAATAATCTTACCATATCTATATCACAGAGGACTTTGATTATTTATTTGGAAGAGATTGACTTAATATAGTCGACCCCACTGCTGGTGTTCTAGTGGCAAAGAGTTGGAAATACAGATTCTACATCATGGAAATTGCAACATCTAGTGCCCTAAGTAGAATTCAGAATTACACAATAGTGAGGTCATAAAGAACTGAATATGTTGCAATAGACTCAAGATATCCAGATACTTCCCTTAAAAAAGCTATTAATTTTTTATTTTCTTAATATCTTAAGCAACGACTATGGGTTAGATATTTAGCTGAATTTTCCATTAATAAATTAGCTTAATCCAGCAGTTCCACTCCTAATTACTAAAATACATATAGAACAACTAATACAATATAATATGATTAGGTCTATAGCACATAGATGAAGAAATTACTGGAAAATATAAGTATGGAAATAAGCCTGGAAGATTTGAGAAACATTTCACATTTAATAGAAAATTAATATTTAACTAGGTCTTGCAGGAAAAGGAGGTTAGAAGGCCTTTTTGCACAATAGCAAAGGCAAGTACAAATTCAGGAAGTACACATTCTTGAATGTTGTAGCATTCTAATTGACAAGTTCTGAAAATGGCCATTTATACAGCTAACACCATCTCAGTACTATTGCCATGTAGTAAGGATGATTGAGGGATATTTTGCCTTTGTAAAGATACAATACTAGTATTTTTAGAAAGGAAGCATTGCTGTTATGTAGAAAAAAATACCAAATCTCTAAGCATTGAATCAAATTTATTTAATTAATTAATTAATGTGTTTTTACAGCATTTTGAAATTAGTACTTTTAACTAGATGTTCATTTGAGAAATTTATAATATCCCTCTCTGTCTTTAAAACTCTACATCAGAAGACAATGGTATTTCATACTATGAACAGCAGAATCTATGAAGTAGAAAGACTTGGAATAAGGTCCCAGCTGCACGCAATAATAACTGAATTGTTAAACTTCTCTGGGCCAAAAGTTTCCCATCAATAAAGTATCATAGAAGGAACATCTATCCCTCCTCACCTGCACACAGAGATAGAAGGTGAAATCCGGCAATAAAGGAATAGTAAATAGTAAGCCTTATAGGAACTCACAAAGATTATGTCATTGTTTGGTTTTTCTTTTACAGGGAAAATCTTTTCTCTTACTTTTTTAAATATAAGGAAGACCTTCACTGGACATAAGAATTACAAGCTCACTTGTAAATTTACTCTAATACCTGGCTATTATCATTTAAAGAATGTTTTCTAAAAAAACTCATATTAATCACATTTCATTGTTCAAGTGCCTTGAGCTTCTTTTGTAAGTGTATTTGCATACTCTGATATGAAAGTAAGTTATTAATATTCCATAAATACTCAATTAGACATGATTTATTTCTATTTCTTTTGCTATGCATGTATGTTACATTTTGTTTCTGCTATTTCTTCCATATGAGTCTTTGGGCAGTGCCGGTATAGGACACTTTATTTATTCTGTGTCATTCTTCTGCTGTTTCTACTTGGAAAATATTATTTTCTCTTTGTGTTCCAGTAATTGAGTAGAAACTTTCTCAGTGTCACATTCCCTCCCTTTGATGGTAGTTCTGATATTGACTAGATCTGAAGGAGAGGATGCAGTTATGGGAATTGGTCCTGTGGGCCAGCATCTGCTCAGAGCCCTAGAACTGGCATGATGCTCCCTGTACTAAATGTTAACATAGCCCAATATTGGTGTTGACTGCATTTGTTACAACCGGGACTCACAAAAATAAAGGGGCTTTAAAAAAATCAGTCTGTGACATGTATATGTTAATACAGACATACTCAAACATTGATTTTGTGCTTCTAGCTGCAAAATATAAATGCTATTATAGCTGTTCTAACATTAGAAGTTCAAATATAATTAACTAAACATTCTGGATTTGCTATATTTTCTAATTTCATCTTCTTGCCCTCAGATTTTTATTTCTAATCTTATATTTTACTCTAAAACTTAAATAGATCTAAGATTGGAAAACACTGTACATGCAATACAAGCAGGCTTCTAAATTTAGAAGACTACAAAATTATGAATTTGAGAAATTACTTCTACAGTGAACCTATACATTTTCTGGTCACTATCCATATGATTACTTTCTTATGGAGCATGAAAAGGAAGGTTGCATTTATTAAAGCCTTTTCCCCGTGCTGTGTTCTGTTTTAAACTTTAGCCATACGATATAACATCTGTTGAGAAAGATATTTATTTTTCTTAGATTCTGGTTCTAAGTTATAATTAATTTGTCCCACAAGACACCATTTTATAAGGTACAGATAAATAGTATTCACTGTAGCTCAAATACAAAATTTCAACTGTAAGAATTTGTTGAAAAGTTCAGTACCATAACTTTCACTTACAGTTAGTATGTAGAAATGACAAGAAACTGTTGTTCCACCCTAATTCCAAGAAAAGGAAAAGCTAAGCATGCTTTAAAAAATCATAGATTTGACTGTTGGTTTAACCCATGAAAGCTGTGTCAGCAAAAATGTATGATGGTAACATTCATCGGGTGTCGTATACGTGGACGAGGGACGGAGGGAGCAGGTGTATTCACACCTAATGGGTGGGGTGCGCACCGTCTGGGGGATGGGCACACTTGTAGCTCTTGCTCAGGTGAGGCAAAGGCAATATATGTAACCTCAACATTCGTACCCCAGTAATATTCCGAAATTAAAAATATATATATATAATTAATTAATTTATTAATATAAAAACAACCTAGATGAACTATGAAGCAAAAAGTGATGAGCCTTTCTTAGGCAAGAGGCAAGTCATAAGAGCACTGACTCCTGCTGAGTAAGAACTGTGGAGCAGACAAGAGTCAGGAGAACTGGCAACTCTTGGCACAAACACGTGGCTGGAGAGGGAGGTGGGAGCCCAGAAACGCTCCAGCCCCACAGTCCGTCCCCACCCTTGCTCGGATCTTTGCACTGACCACTCCAGTGCACAGGGGCAATGTCCAAACATTGAGGGCAAAACAGTAGAGCACAGGGCAAGCGTAAGTTAACACCTTGTGGAGGCTGTGCACAGGGCCAGAGTGCTGTGGGTAATCTCCTTGAAGCCCCCCTGCCTCTTCTGGGTTCAAAGAAGCCACTCCAAAGGATAGAGCAAGAAAAAATGACTTTTGCAAGGCACCCAAAACCAGGGAAAGAACTAGAGGGCAAAGAGAGTTCCCCGCCAATTCAAAAAACCGAAAGCCTGGCTTTAACGCAGAATATATTCCAAATGATTTGGAAAGCTAGTGTCTGGGCGGTACATCTCACAACGATATCTCTAGAGTTTCTGGTGCTTGCAGACACCTGCACTCAAATGATTATTGAAACAAAGTTCACAATGGCAAAGATTTGGAATCAGCATAAGTGCCTATCAATTCATTAGTGTATTAAAAAAATGTGGTGTGTACACATACACCACGGAATACTACTCAGCCATAAAAGGGAACAAATTAGTGTCTTTTGTAGCAATTTGAATGGTACTGGAGACCATTATCCTAAATGAAATATACCAAGAATGGAAAAACAAATACCACATGCACTCTCTAATAATTTGGAACGAATGGATCAGTATACATGGGAACAGACAGAGGTAAAAAATCATTGGAAATCAAGAAGAGGGGTGGAAGCAGGAGAGAAAGGGTAAAAACATACCTAACAGGTACAATGAACACTACAGGTGATGGGCACATTCACAGCTCTGTGTAAAGGGTTGTAAAAGCTATCCATGTAACAAAAGCATTTATACCCCCTTAATAATGTGAAATAAAAAAAGAAAAAGAAAAACAAAAGGAATGCCCTGATTCTTTCTTTAAAATAGTGGAGCTGTAAGTATAATGAATCTAATCATGTCACAAACTTCAGAACTAGTTTATGTAGAGAACAGATTCACTCAGCTCTACACATTAAGGTATGACTTTAGTGTGATGTGACCTTTTGTGGTGTGAATATTATATATGTCCTACTTTATATACTTTTATATTTATGCACTTATACTATTCTTTTTCTGAAAATGACTGCACACATTAACAAAAACAAATCGCCAGACATATGAAAAGTTGACCAATAGGAGAAATAGCTAATATAATAGAAATAGACTCAGAGAAAACTCAGATACTAAGATAATCAGACAAATATTTTAAGGAAACAATTATAAATATGTTAAAACATCTGGTGTAAAGGATGGACAACATGTTTGAGCAAACAGGAAATTTAATCAATGAGATAAAATTGTCTTTTTAAAAAGAGCAAAGGTAAGAAATAAAAAAATACATCAAAATTAGAATTTCATGTGATGAGCTTAACAGCTATATATAACACACATGAACTATAAAAACAGAAAAAATATAAAGTAAAAATAATAAAAATGAGTGTAAAATGTAGGTGTGAAAATATTAATATCAAAGTAGACTTCAAGGTAAGATGCATTAGTAGAAATAAAAATATATTGCACAGCAATAATAAGCAAATTCACCAAGAAGGTATTGCAAACCTAAATGTGATAAACTAATAACAGAGTTCAAAATTGCTATACTAAAAAAATAAATGGACATACTATGATCATAATTTGTCATCCAAAGGAAAGATAATGAATAAAGGGGTAGAGATGGAAAGAGAGAGAGAGAGAGTACAAATTATCAATATTAAGGATAAAGGTTTCAACATTATTTCATATCCTAAAAATAAGAAAACACTACAAGTAATTTATGTGAATACATTTAGCAACTTGGATGGAATGCAGAAATTACTTGAAAGTACAACTTACCAAAACTAAAACAAATGGAAAAGAAATTTTTTGACAGCAATATATATGTTAATGCAATTAATTAGTACTAAAAATATCTTCTCACAAGTGGAATTCCAAGCACAGATGGCTTGATCTATCAATTAGATTAAACATTTAATGAGTAAGTAATACTAATCTAATATCAATCTTACCTAGATTATTTCAGAAAAGGGAACATTTTCCAGAATACCTTAAAGGCCAGTATACATTTGATAGCAATTAAATTTGATAGAATTTAGTAGAAAAAAAGGCAACAAAACCCCAAATATTCATGCTGTGTGGCTAGTGCCTTTGGGGGAAATAAATACAGTTATTATAAATGATTTTTTTCTTTATGTATGATCATTTAATATTTCACATTCAAATTATTGTTAATTTTAATGTATTAAATAAAACAAACCCAAGCAGTACATAGTACAGCTTTAAGAAGACAACACTTGAAAGAAAAACTTACAGTTTAGTTTTTTACTGTTTCCATCTACACAGTAGCATTTAAGAAATGAAAGCACTTTACAAATTATAAAAGATCATACAATGTAAATGTTAATTGCAGAATAGAATTATTTTGTCTATGAGCACTACCTTCACCCCCCAAAATTAATTGCTTTGGGAAGTGGCACAGTAACAGAAAATAAATTTACCGCATCACCCAATATACATATAGCTAGTATATTCAACAGAGGACACTTAACAAAGTTTAAAACTTCTTCATTGTTCCTGTGTATACCGAAGGCTTTCTACATGCCAGAGTCCTCTCCTAACCCCTTGTTTCAATCTCTATTAAAAGTGTTTACTACAGCCTTACTGAATTTTTCCCTCTTTTAAAATTCAAGATTATCTATTTTTGTATACCTATGTCTGGACACAGCATTGCCCTACTTTCCTAAAATAATTTCACTCTGCAAATCCCACAGAACACCTGGGCAGCACGGTTAGGACACATTTGTGCTATTTAGAGCAGGTGCACTGTACTCAATGCTATTTCCAAAAGGACAAACCAACCGCAATGTCTTAGCAGAAGAAATAACAATATTGCTAAAAAGCAAACGAGAACAGAGAGCAATGGTTTGTGTCTTCTCAAATCCAGTAGCTTAACAGTCATTTCCCAATTTCATATTTATTATTGACTGCCCCCAGTGGTTTTTTAAAAAAATCATTAATCTCTCATTTAAAAAAAAATTGAAATTGCTTCATACAAATTGCATAGCTTAAAACAATGTTAGTAGGAACTCAGGAGCAGCTGGGAGGAAGTTCAAATGCAGGTCAGCATGCAGCCTAACTGAGCTAAGATTTCTTCATCTTTGCCTAAATTAGAAGAGCATTAAAAATCAATGTACTGTGATGTGAAATGGCAGTTCTGAGTCTTGTACACAAACGATGTGCAGAAATGTGGACAGGGTGTTGCCTTACAGATATGATGTATTCTGAAAGCCCTGACAAAGGCTTGCAAAAATAAAACATGGAGAGTTCAAGGCTCTCCTCTCAGCTCCCTCCCTCGAAGTCTCAGATGAGCTAAGTGGATAGTAAAATGCCCTTTTATTGAACTCAATATAGATTATAAAATTTATATGGTTTGTAAAGTGGTACTTTATATACGATATCTCATCTGATAAAGACTGGAGGAGAGATAGAATGAGACAGAATACAAGAGAGACAGAAAAAGAGAACAATTAGTAATTCTGATATGTCAAGTAATGGCTGAATGAATCAGTTCTGATGCCTTATTTTGACCATCCTGCTATGTGACTCTGTTTATGTGTTTTCTCAATTGTTAACATTTTTTATATTTTATTCCAGTAAAGATAACCATTAAGGAATAAAATCATTCCATCTGACCCCAATTTCATATTAATTTTGCTGTGTGTGTCTAAATGATGCAGATAGGTCTCCTGTAATGACTCTATTTACAAAAACACCTTCCCTGAAAAAAGGACTCTAAATAGAAATCATGTTTTTTGTATGTTTTATATTTGCATATTAGAAGGCTCTCAAATTAAAATCATAATTTAAAGATATGTGTTAAATGTGAAGAAAAAATACTGTTCACCTATACTATTATTATTCAACAGAATATTAAATTTATCTCAAAAACTTTTTTTTATCCAAGAGAAAAAGATAAAGAAAAGGTGCTATACTGTATGGGATTATCAATACTTAATAGAAAATAAGCTAATTCTGCAAAAAAGACCAGATTTTCCTAAGCCCAAATTCTAAAAGGAATTTGTCACTATAATTCTTTATTATGTTTGGATTAACTTAGTAAGAAACAGTAGTTTATTAATATGAAGTAGTCAAAATTAGTTTACAGGAAAAAAAATAAAAGAAATTCTTAACTTAGCCCCATCTTGTATCAGTCATCTGTAATATTCAAAGTGCTGAATTAATGAAGACCTCATTCTACAGGATTTCACTAATGCATGCTGGGAAGGTAGATTTTGTGTATTTATACATATATAGGTGTATATATAGATGTGTGTGTGTGTACAGAAAGAGAGATAGAGAGAAAGAGGGAGACAGAGAGAGGAGAGACCTTAGACTACACCACTGTAAAAAGCATGAGAGTATTCCTGAAAATTTCTTGTTCATCATTCCTTTTTTTATTGTTAACCATTCTACATATATCCAAATTTAATCATATTCTAAGTTACAGACACACAAAAGATCTATGTTCTATGAATATGCAAATATCAAGTTCAAATATGCCCCATGGTTCTCTAGTGTTTTTATTATTTCTTTTTCACTTTTTAAATCCGTTAGGTGATTTTTGGTTATACTAATGAAGTTGATTGCTATAGACTAGTGGTTCCCAACCTTTTTGGCACCCGAGACCAGTTTCATGGAAGACAATTTTTCCATGGACCAGGGTAGGGGGATGACTTGGGGATGATTCAAACAGATTACATTTTTTGTGCAGTCAAACCTCTCTGCTAATGATAATCTGTATTTGCAGCCACTCCCCAGTGCTAGCATCACCGCCTCAGCACCACCTCAGATCATCAGGCATTAGATTGCCATAAGGAGCGCGTAACCTAGATCCCTCACATGTGCAGTTTACAACAGAGTTCCCGCTCCTAGGAGACTCTAATGCCCCCGCTGATCTGACAGGAGGTGGAGCCCAGGCAGTGATGTGAGTGATAGTGAGAGGCTGCAAATACAGAGGAAGCTTTGTTCACTGGCCCACTGCTCACCTCCTGCTGTGTGGTCTAGTTCCTAACAGGCAACCGACCAGTACTGGTGGACAGCCCAGGGGTTGGGCAGCGCAGCTATAGACTACAAATATTTAATAGAATATATTTCCAAAAGTTTGAGAGGAAATAAACAACTTCAATTCGGAGATTTTAGGAAATTTTAAGAAGAGCATACTTTACCTCTGGCATGATAAACTTTATTTCAATAATAATCTTAAATTTGAGCACATACACAGGGAATGGTACACATAGGTCTCATTTGTTTATATCAATTCATATACATATCCATTATACTGTTAGTTATATTGGTAGTTTTTCTTCATCTAAAATATTTATAATAACTAAAATAAAAATATAAATTATATATAAATATCTATATACATATATATTAATACTGAAGCTATGTATAATTCTTAAGCAATTTTTTCTTTCTCCTATGTATCAACATATCATTATATACATATAGAAATAATATATATGTATATGTTATATATGTACATACAAAAAGAGAACGTATTTGGTTATCTGTATTTTGGCTTGTAGACTCATTTAGACATATCGACTACAGGTACTTTATGTACAAAGGATAATACATGACAGTCTATCTATGGATAAAGATTGCAGGAAAAATAAAACATTATTCTCTTTTGAAAGAACAAATTTGCTATCTTAGATCAAACATACCAATTCCTTTTATTAGGCAAGGAACAAGTCAGCCATCAATAAAAACTGCAACATTTCAGGTGAGAATCTAAACTCCTATTACTGTAAATTATAGAAAGTCAGTGTCACATAGGGTTTAAAGTACTCTTAATTCCCAATTCCCTGGCACACCCTCCAAGTAGCTACATCATGACCAAATGTACCAAGAGAGTTTGGCACAGTAACCTTTCAGTCCTCTAAGGCTACAGTCAACGCCTTTAGTCAATAGAGATGCAGCCTCTCTTCTTCTAATGCTGAGGATCCTTTTTTTTAGTTTTTAAAATAGTACTAAGTAACAAACATGCTATTTCTTTTTTGACTGCTCACTGAGAAAGGGAGAAGGCAGGGAATCTTGTTTCTAATACTCAGAATGGAAAGATGTAGTGTGTAAAGTGTCTTTCTCTGGATAAAAATGACTTGTATCTATGATTCACTTAGAATATATTATCAACAGATTGGAGTATTGCTAATTAAACTTTTATTTAGGCAATATTTAATTCTTTCTCTATGTAGCCAGTCAGAACAATTAAACATTTTTGAATGCAGTTGGTGAAGAACAGTGAATAGGCAGAAGGCATGGACTTCACATGAATTATAGTACTTATAAATCAATATTATCAATAATTAAAATATCCCAACTAAATATTTTATTATGCTTCCAGTGATTTCAGAAAATAGGCATGTAGTCCTCTATGTCAATTGATTTTAATTATTTTTACCTTCATTATATCAAATGCTATTTCTTACTTTCATAATTGAAATTTTCATCACAAAGACTACTAGTAATTGCACAAGAAGTAACATCATATAATGGCTATATTCCATTCAGTAAGCTATTTGTATAAGTAGATTAAGGCTAGGTCTAAAAAGAACTTAAATTAATTATTCCAACTAAAACATATCAGAATTTTCTGGTGTTTGGCTTATTTTTTCCTCCTGCAATGTTAGATTTGTGATATAAACATTCAGTTGTTTAAAAGGCTTGCTTTTGATGCTATCTTAAAGTTTGTTTAAAACTATTCAGGTCTTAGATAACAAATATTTTTAGTTGTAAAATTGTTCCTCAAATTGCTCATTTTGAAAGGTTTGGCTGAATATCAGTTTTAGTTTCTCAAAAGTCAGAATTGCTTTTCTAATGCACTATACATTTATTACTACTTTTTGAAGTGAGTCAAACTGGAATAAAAAATACCTAGTAATTTAATTATGTTCTTACAAGTAATAATTGTATATAATATATGTATTTATATTTCTGCTGGGCTTCTGAATAATTTGCAGATGAGCCTTTGAGAGATCTATGCCATAGCAATGGGACCCTTACAGTTTTAGAACCAAGAAGGTCCCACTTGAAGGGATCAAGAGTGAATTGATGAAAGGAATTCAGTTTGAAGTGTTAACTCCGAGGGACTTTCAAATTGTAACGGCATTGGGATGACATTTCTATTTTTCTAAACAGTCTAGACGGTACTCATGCTGCAGTTTCATATTTTCATTTGAGACAGGTGTGTGTGTATATGTGTGTGCGCACATGCACATAGATTTCTAGTTCAACAGTTACTCATGAGGCAATATTTTAAAAGGTGAGCTTGTAATACACTCACTGAGAGAAGACTTTTAATGGGGCCATACTCACTCTGGACTGCTTTGAAGAAATGAAGGGCTTGAATAACCTGTCGTGTACTTCTCCAGAACTTGAAATGCTACAGGCAGACCTTTCAAAGCCCTCCAAGTAGATTCTAGATGTAACATCTCATACTTGTGGAGCCTTGAGGAAATGGGAGGGTTCTGGTGTTAAGACCATCTAATGGGTTTCCAAAAAGTGGGTTGCGTGTCTTTTAACATTTACGTTAAAAGAAAAACCAGAGAATAAGCAGAGAGCAGGGGAGTAAGTTCAGGAACTGGAGATTCCAGTGGAAGGGAGTCTCTCTGTAGTTCCTGAGAAAAATTCTATGTATCATGTGAATAAACTTTCATTTTTTGCATAAACCCTTTTACTTTCTAAAGTAAGATCTGCTCAATCCACATAGTTTCATGGACCAGCACTGCAGGCATAAGTAAAGCAGAGGTTGAGCAAAGGTGTTCTCCCTCTTTTTCTCACCTGGTGCCCACAGCCAAGGATCCCTGGGTTGGCCCATGGGAGAGGAAGAACTACCGGGGGGGAAGCTGGGTGGAGAATCAGACACAGAGGAGAAACCACTCGTGGAACAGATCAGGAGCTGACAGGAAACAACTCCACATTTATTTCTCCACATACAGTGGGAGGTGTGTCTTTCAAAGAAGAGAAACATCACCTTTTGACCTGCAGGTGTGAAACAGGGAACCAATAATAACACGGCTAATTTCTAAGTGTAAATTTATCTAGCTTGATCCCAAACACTTATTTTTTTTTCCTTGTGGCAGTATTTTGTGCTGATACTTCCACACCATCTCCGCCCATGTATTTTGAAATTTAAATTTCGCAAAATGAGAAATGCGTTCATCATGCCCTTCATTAAACGCTAATTCAAAAAGTTCCTGAGAGATCCCTCATGCTGTCACTTGGTGGCCCTCTGAGGGCCGGGGATTGGAGGAATTGGGCCAAAGGTGACAGAGAGTCAAAGACGCTACACCTGCTGAAGCCTGAATCTTCAGAAGGTGGGCTGGAGAGATGGCTTTCAACTTATGGGCTTCCCAGTGGAAACAAAGAAAATAATTTGTTCGATTAGATCATGGCTTGTCTTGGAAATAATCCAGCTTGCGAAATGCTTTAATTTTTGCTAGCGTTCTGAAGAGACCAGCAATGAAAGAAGGTACTGTGTGCATGAGTAATTCAGGAATTAACAGGCCGATTACAAATAGCAAACTAGTTTTGAACTGCAAGGCATGTGAAATATTCCAAAAGGAAATGTCTCAGATATATAAGCATACTTCTCAAACCAACACATTGTTGAATGATCATATCAACTAAGAATTAGGAAGCTAATTCTTGGTTGTAACAGCATTGTTTTAGGAGGGAATTGAATCATATATTTAACTAAGGAAGGGAAACTTTATACCTCATTTTCACTGTCCTTTTGTTTATATTGATTTTTTATCATAATTTAGAAACAGGGCAAAACATTCCCAAGCACAAAAGCAGAATAAACCTTGCTTTCTTATTACACTAGAGAGCTCCTAAGTAGCAGAGGATTTTGATTTAGATCCAGGCATTGAAATTAAATCACACATCCTAAGGAAAAATGATCTGTAATAATGAGAGCCACACACATGGGGGATGAGAATGTTATTGAATAATGAAGCAAACTACAGTTGCAGGGTGCAGGGCCAGTATGATTTAATGAAGAGTGCTTTTGAAAACAAATTTCTTCATCGCTGCCGTCTATCGATTGCTGGCATATTAGAAAACAAATTACTAGAAGAGATGAATTTCATAAATTAGAAAGGAATTATTTCCCCTCAATTAAAGTAGCTTCATTTTATGGAGGCAGTGAGGAGGCAGTGCATTCAGTGCCTGTAGGAACAATTGAAGTACCCAGACAGTTCATCCGGCAGGGACAGGTTATGGAGGCCTTCCTTCAATAACTGTTACTGTGTGACACTAGTTACTGGGTAGTAAACAAGTATGTGCTATTCTGATTTTTGCATTTTTCTCATTATCTGAGCTTCTTTGCTGACTTCCTTGAATACCACCCAACGCAATGACCGAGGTCAAAATTTTTCTGCATTAATCTTAAGTGAATTTGAAAGCTCTGATCTTTGGTCTTTTTCTATTCTCTTCTTTTAAATCAACATCTTTATCTTGTTGGCTCAATTTGAAGATTTTCAGTTTAAAATGTTTATTAGTGATAGTTTAACCAGGTTACAAAGTTTTATAACATTTTTTCAAAAATACATTTTTTTTCCTGTTGAGTGATAAAGATCATTGTAGTAAATATTTTTATTAGCAGATTAAACAGATGAGGATTAGAATCCAATGAATTTATTTAAAAAAGGCTTTATCCACCCATCTCATTTTTTGTGAGTGATTTTTATGTCACTAATGTTTTATGAAAACACTGAGCTAGTTTCACTTGCTTTGATTTCAATCACAAAAGAAAGCATTTCTTTCAGTTAACTCTCATGAACCAGAGGCGTTCTTACTGGGAAGTGGGAAGAAAAAGTATCATCAGTCCAACTATTACCAACCCCCTTTTTGACCTATGCTATATAATTCTGCATTGATTTTACTTTAATATTTGACTTCTAAGGAATTTAAAGTATTTAGCACATAAATCCAATGTTTAACAAGTAATCATTGTGAGTTATGTTAAAAGAGAATTAACTATTGTATTCAGATTTGTAGAAAGAAAAGTCGAGAAAGAAACAAAAAGAAAGAAAGAAAACTATCAACTGTAAATAATGTGACTTCAGACTGTAAAAACTTTAAAATGTGCCTGCAATAGTTGATTTCAGCTCTTAAAGTACACAAAAGTTTAGGAAGAATGTGATTTAGAATCCTGAGACCCTCTTGGTCCCGTGCCTACATCTAGGAAACAGCCTGGCTCTTGTTGGCTATCTTCTGACCAAAGGCCCCTTTTTCTTTCTGAGAATTCCCAGTGTTATTTTTCCTCCTAAAATCAGCATAAGTGAAGGTTTCTCCAGCCCCAAGATGTCAGATCCTATATTCTTTGGGCCAGATTCTTCTTCCCGAATTCTCCTATTCCCTCCAAAACATCCTACAAATAGGAATGGGAAGAAGCAGCACCCTTGCTTTCCGGCTACAGAACAGTCACTCTATAATACACATAAAACAAAGGGAAAGTGGACAACATTTTAATGACCGGGGTTACTCATAAGGTGAGTGAGTGGCATACTCTCTCCCCTTCTCAACACGGAGCCAGGTTTGCAAGCAGGGGGAAGTTTTTCTACATAAATGAAGAGGATGGCTTGGAGTTGGGGGTGTTGGTAGCAGTATGGTGATGATGAAATAAATATTTCAGAGAGTAATAATTTGACTCTGTGTCACGTAGTTTCATATTTTCTATACTATTATTTTTTTAAATTTTTTATAGCTGGCAGTGGCCCAAGAAATTTGTTTTATAATCCATCATTGGTTTATGATTCACAGTTTGGGGGGAAATAAAAACTTTAATGTGTAATCTGCAGCTTAAGTAAATCCATGGAGTCAAGGCATGATTTGGATGAAGGTATTTTGTGGAAACTGAGACTTACACTTACAGTAATTTGAAAGGAGAGAGAGGGAGAGAAAAAAAAGAAGCATTTGAGCTACAGAGTTTGGGTCCGATGAGTGAGAGCCCTGGGGAAAGTTTGGACTCCACAGGAAAGGGAAAAAAGTGAGGTCTTGATCAGTTCTACTTAGCTGTTTCAGCAATGAAAGAAATCCGAGCTTCCAGTGGAGTACACCAACATGTCGTTACTTAAAAATCTGATCTGCTTTAAAGCAAAATACTTTAACTCCCTGATTATTAAATCATTTACTCTTTTGTGTATTAACCATATGTTTAGTGAGCAACTACCATCTGCCAGACACTGACCCAGGTTCTGTGGATGCATTAATGAGCAAAAATCGACAAACCACATATTTCTATTCTGGTGTAGCTTAGAAGTTGGGAGATAGACAATACACATTTAAGTAATTTTGGAGAGTCGCAAATGCTATGAAGACAATGAAAAGAAAGGCAATGTGCTACATGGATTTGGGAGATAGTAGGCAATTTAGGGAAGATGTTCAGAAAAGCTTTCTCTGAGAAGGAAACATTTGAATTGACACCTGAATAATGTGAAGGACTGGGGTCAGCCTTACAAATCACCTAGGGTGGGAGTTGTTTCCAGAGGTAATAAACAAAGGACCCAATACATGGAGAATCTTGGCATATTTTAGGAAAAGGAGGTCAAAGATCAGAGTGGATAGGACTTGGTGAGCACTGGAGATCATGGCACAAAATGTTGCTTAAGGGGTAGACAAAGGAGCCAGATCCAGTGCACCTTGGAGAGCCTGTTAAGCATTTTGAAATTCATACGTGTAAATAGAAACCATTGGAAAGTTATGAGTGATGGAGCAGTACCATTTGATACACACACACACACGAAGAAAGGTTTTTGTTCCTTTGTGTAAAATGAATTGAATGGGCACAAGACTAGAAGCAGGGAGATCAATTAGGAGAGTATTGAAATAATCTAAGAGGAAAATTATAAAAGCTTGTACCAAGATATTACTGTTGGAGATATTTGGTAGAAACATTAGTACATGCTGAATGATTACATTTACAGGATAAAGGAAAGAAAAGAGGCTTAGTAAGACTTGGCAGAAAATTTTTACTCTATGATTCATAATTTTGCTTCAAGAAAACAGATTTGTCTTTGATCCCAAGTTCCTTGGTGGATAAAAACCACAAGTATCATTCTGATGGCATAATTACTTCCTACGTAATACTAGGAAGAGAACAAAATAATTTCTCTCTCCATTATATCCATTTAGTGCTTTTTCCCTATCTCCTCATATCTGTTTATAACAGAAGTAGTGACCTGTACAAGGCATGATACGACTACTGTTTCAAAATGGAGACAGATTTATTTTTAATTAAAAAATATAAATATACACATCACTAATTATTTTTATTGCAAGCTTGACCTTTTTTGATTGTGCTGCATCTTTGCCTAAAAGTTTTCTGTCTGACTCCCAGATCTTCATCTTCAAATGAAGATGAAGACAACGGTCAACCATCTGTAATTGAAATTATGAACATCTCGCTACACAACTGCTTAGGAGGAATAGGGACAGATGCAATAAAAATTTTTAAATCTTTAACATATCAAATGCACATCCGCAACATACTCAAGCAATCCTATGACCCATCAGGCCCCACGCTGCAGGTCCTCCTCCTTCCCCGAATTCATATCTTATACCACTCTCTCCATCACTGTCCACACTTCAACCACCTTGGCCTTTACCAGCTCCTCAAATAAGCCAAGCTTCCTTCCTCATTTGTGATAGGAAAATAACAACAGTGGCTACCTTCTAAGTCTTTTGTAAAGATTACAATAATCTATATAAGGTGCTCGGTGACAGCAGTTACACGGGAATGCATATTTTATATAGACCTAGTGCAGCAATGTTTCACTTGAGAGAGATGTATTATAATCCTCACTTCTTTCATCCTTTCAGAGTAGTGGATCTCATGTTGGGCTGCACGTACTCCCCTCAGGACATTTATTCTACAAGCTGCTGGCACTGGAGCTGGCTGACAAACCCTCATCCCTTGGCCCTCACTGGGAATTGCCTACATTTGAAGAGAGCAGCCTTACCCCAGATTCCCTTCCAGGAAGGCTTGACAGTATTAATCCATTGACTCCTTGAGGTGGGGGTGTAAAAACCCACGCCCACTGTCCAACTCGGGGCAGCTCAGAGGGTCATCCCAGCTCCAGAGCTCCCATGCAACTAGCAGTGGCCTTACAGGGATGGCCTCACCGTCCATTCTCTCCCTCCGCCTTTTCCTGCATCCTTCACCCCAGAGGTGTTTCAGCTGAGAGCACTTTCAACAAATGTCCTGAATACAAGTCTCTACCTAAAATCTACTTTCAAAAAACCTGACCTTTAACAGTTGCTAAAATGGAGGACTAGCTTTCCCAAATATTTTCATTCCTGAGTGTTTTGGGCCCTAACAGTTTAGATTTTGGTTTCTTGTACTCTGCTTTAAAAATGTAGTGTAGAATGAAAGACTAATGTGAAAATGTCATAAAATATTATTTGGTGGCTTACATCTGCTATTCTTAGGTTAATGGACATATTTAAAACCTGCCTACTGGTTTTACACAGAGCAAATTAAAGGAGAGCAAAGACAATTGCACACAGTCAGCATTTATTTCTTTCCTATTTGCTGGTATAAATTTGTATCTTCTGTCTTCATGTTATTGATGTTTTTATGTAAAACATGAATGTAAAAAGGACTCAACATTTTAGATTAAATAACCTGTGTCTATATCATTTTAGGAACTTTTGTAGAAAAATAAAGGCAAATAATTCTAAAGAAGAAAAAATACATGAAAACTTGTATTTTTTGCAAAGCCAGGATATTATAGACAGACTTATCCATGCATAGCTATATGTACCAGTAAAATGTTAAAGTTTACAAATTCAGGTGTTTCATAACTCAAAAGAATTTTTGCAATTTTATTAAATATTTAACTCATTATTCAATAAGAATTGTTAGAGAAATTCACTATTACCAGAAGGAAAATATGCACACATGTACAAATCTATGTGTGTACATGTGTGTTAGTATGTTTTTTTTTGTGTGTGTGTGTGTTTGTGAGTACATGTATATATATTAACAGTTCTCTGCTTAGGGTACAAGGAAATTAAAAACCTGCCACACTTTTGGTGTGTTTCTTCTCTCTATCCTAAGTTAATTTACAAGCACAATTTAAAGATTACTGAAATAGGTCTATACAACTAATGTGAGACTTCTGATCTTCGGCTTTCTCAGGGAATAAAGCTAAAATTGCCAACGTATAGTGTCTTATAATACCACGAGAAATTTTTATCTTTAAAAGTATCTTGTCCAAAACTAATCATTCTTTCTACATTTTTAAAAAGTAATAGTATCCAATTGTTAGAAGCAATAAGCTCTAATAATATTCTGTATAAGTTATTCTGGATAAAGTTTAGGTGATATGAATTTGGAAAAAAATTTGGCCTGAATCATCTTTCACTATATTATAAAAATCTAAATATTTTTCATTAGCAACAAATCTTAAAATTAATTTATCCATTATATGACACCAGCACCATCCAGCCTCTTTGTATGTTTCTTTACTCTTTTTATTATCAAGAAATATGCCTGCAAGTTCACAAAAATTACCATTGTAAAATAAGCTTTAAAAATACATAAACTGCAAAACTATTGTTAACAGTGCCACAATTCTCTAAAACATGAAGTCTAATAAAAATGCTCTCAACATAGATAAAGTCTGTGAATGTGGTATGATGTGAAGATAACACACTGAACTGACATTTATTAATCATAATAAAATACCCATTAAATTAAGTTGCATTTGTGTAAAGAAAAAGCATTCAGAATATCATAAAAACGAATCACAGTGCTATCCTTAGCCCCATCTTGAGTTGCAATATGATATCCAATTTTGTGTTTGGTTCTTCTCTGTTACCTTTATTACTTCTGTGACTGGTGTCTGTGTATGTGTAAGAGTTTCCCACTGGCCTGTCTGTGACCCCTTTTCATGACCAAAAATGGCTCCTTATTATCAAAGATAATAATGAATGGTTCATACCCAAGGGCTCCACTGACAAAAATCGCTGTATTTTATTTGAACCTGCTCAATTTTAGGAACATGAAATGGCCATCGATAGAAGAAATGTGAATAATTTTGCAGTTCCTTCAAATCTAAGCAAAAGTAAGGAGAGATGCTGTTCTCAAAGAGAGTAGTAATGGTCTTCAAGAGAGAGCAGGTAGACACCATTTATGGAAGGACTTAAAGCGACAGGACTCAAAGAGGCTGGGAGGGTGTTGTCAAAGCTGAATTCAGCTGTGACAGCAGGCCCCAACTTTGACAATTCCCCACTCCATTGTCATAGCAGGCCTTGGAAAATAGCTAACGAATGACAGTGCTTTGTTCTTGTTTTTGCTTTGTTTTGTTTCTCCTTCCATATTCTCAAGAGAGTATGATACCGACATCCAGTGATCTCTTAAGTTACCCTACCACAGTACATTTACCTCTCAGGTCATGCTTCATTATCTATACTCATGACCATAATATCAAAAAATAAAGTTCAAATATCGTATTAAGTTTTCAATTAGATAGAGCCTCTGAGTAAAAGTAATATACATGTAATTATATAGAGAAGACCTTCCATGAATATCTTTCTTAGGATGTCTATTGGGTGCTTTCTGGATGCTGCACACATTTTTGCCTTTATTAATGATGACCAGCCCTCCTGGTTTGCTCAGGACTGAGAATTTTGCCAAGATGTAGTACTTTTAAAGCTAAGTCTGCAAATTCCTATGTAAACCAGGATGCGTTTTTCACCCTCAGTTTTCTCTCTACATATTTTCTGTTAAGCAATAGCTAGCATTGCACTGACCTTCAGAAATGGCAATGTTCTACACAATTCCATGGCTTTAAAAATAATAAGGGTATGAGTTTTCAACAGAAAAACTAAAGTGATTTGACCCGTAAAGTATAAGACATGAGGTTCAGTAAATTTACAATAAATTTGAGGCTCATTCTAGGAAGAATACCCAAAAGGAAAATTGGCATTTATCTATAATGATCAAAATATGTATAATTATCATTTTCAAAGTGGTAAAATTCTTGCCACATTAAAATGTAAATTAAATATACTTTGAAATGTCTTCAATATACTTTAGGGAACACTCACTAATAAAAGTTTAGACCTGAGAAATGAAACTAGAACTGTATTAGGCAATAAATGAATGCTTACAAAGTTCATTGCCCAAACTAATCATGTCCACATTAATTAACCAAATGTCTATAATTGTTTGTATGATGACTTGTGGTTGAGGAAGAAGTTCATATAATACAGTGCTTGGAAGTCAGTCTCACGGCCAGCCAGGACCATCATTCATTCTTCCCTGATTCAATTGTGGAGCTAAGTGAGAGAAGGGCCACAATCTGGACTCTCTGTGAAATAATTCTTAACCTTATTGGCCAGAAAACCAAAATTTGAATTGCTTTCAATGTTAAAAATTAATTTAACAATATTTATAAATCCACTGAAATGTATTTGTCATTTCTTTGGTTACACAATTGTTTACTCTTTTCTAGACTGGTGTGATGTGCTCACTTGTGCACACACATATGGGATATTCTATAAAATCATATTCTTCAGTCTATCTGCAAGTGTTTCCCCGTTGGCCTCCAAAGTTCTTGCAGGTGGCACCTTCTGTCCATTTCACTGTTGACACCCAGTTCGGGTGACCATTAGCCTCACTATTAGAACAGCCTCCTAACTGTTCAAAACTGCCCCCCATCTGCTTTTACCTCCTGCATACTCCATTCTCTGCCCAGATGCCAGAAGCATCTTTGTGAATAAAAGCATAATATCCTCATCCTTTTGTTTAAAACATTTGAATGGCTTCTAGTGACTTAGGAGTGACTTGTCCCACCCCTGCTTCCTCTCCTCATTGGATACCCCTTCAAGGTCCCTCCCCAGGGAGAGAGGAGCCTCTCTTCCCTCCCCTGTAGGCACAGACTGGGCTTTCTGTGGCCTTGGGTGTGCTCTTGCAAGGGGGCCTCCAGCTCACGCATCTCACCTTAGCTCCAGTGTCACCTGCACAGAAACATTCTATGACAACAACATGATTAAAAAAACCTGCTCCATCCAAACCCTAGTACTTGGTAATGTCTCTTACTCTCTCTGAATTTGTATCTTTTTTCCCAATAGAACCTGTAGTGCTGGTGCGAAAGTGGTAGTGGCAGGAATAAATGGGCTGATGAATCTAAAGTAATATCATAAGCACTCAACAAATGTTCTTTCTTCAGCATGATTCTAATTGAACTGAATTTTAAAAAAGAAATGATGACATCACTGATATTTCTATTTAAAAGAAGGTTTTTGGTTTTTTTTTCATTTGGGAAATGATTCACCATGAACCTATGTCCCCAAAAATGTAATTTTTAGTCCTACATGGTGAAAATATATTTTATGTTTTCTTTACTTTTAATTCTTTAATTCAACAGCCCTATTTCCAGTGTTTGTCAGTATTTCTTTTCCTGACAACATCAGCTATGTGAACAATGAAAAAATTTCCTTTACTTTTGAATAACTAAAATAAGTAAGCAAACAAATTTTAAAAATAAGGAGAAAATTTACACAGATTTGTCACAAAATGACAAAAATCTAACCATATTGATTTATTCCTATGAATTTCTAGTAATCACTTGGTGTCAAATCATACTTTTAATTTTGCAAATGAGATTTTATAAGTAATATTTAATCATATATACATATTTAATCATATATATATATTTAGTCATATATACAGTGTTAGATCTTGTTAATAGGGAAGTTGCTATATTCTTCTGTTCTCAATTAATGAGTTAATAAAGTAAAAATTGCCTTGCTGATTCATTTGATTAATTTAATGTTATTTTTTTCTGGCATTTTGTAAACCATAACATTTAATTGAGATGTCAAATATGAGTTAGTTTGATTTTACCCATGCAGCTAAAGTAGTTCCTTCACTCCTAACTACCCTCCCTCTTTCTTTCTTATAATTAGGCTTTTCTTCCCCCAAAAGTTTTTAACAGTTCCTGTAGAAAATATAATCCAAATTAAAAAGAATAAGGAAGAAATTGAAAACTGACCCAAGATGCCAAGGTCCAGAACAGAACTTTCAATTACCTCTCAGTCTCTTTGTCTGTCTCTCCATAGGTGCACACTTGCAAACACATGCACACACTCCCACACACACATTCCCATGCTTCTATAATTTGCATCCATAGTGTCATATTATCTAAAAACATCTTTTATTTCAGTCAGTAATACATAGTGTAATTCCATATCAATGCATATAAATACATAGTCACCCATCTATATTTCCAAGGGACTGATTCTAGGACTCCTACATATACCAAAACTCTCCCATATTGAAGTCCCACACTCTGCCCTGTAGACCCATCCATATACGAGGGTTTTGAATTCCAATAATACTGTATTTTCAATCGATGTTTGGTGGTGGATGCCAATACAGAGGGCCAAATATATTTATTTTTATTGAAAAATATTTGTGTATAAGCAGACTTATGCACACAGTAAACCTGTATAGTTCAAGAGTCAACCATGTATTGTTTTTCTTAGTAGCAATAACAGGCTCCCTGCTTGGGTATACCATACAGTCAATCACTAATTAGTTATGACATTCTAGGTGGTTTCTAAATGTTTTCTATTTTTAAAAACAATGTAAATAATATTTTTGCATTAACATCTTCATGTTTCGTGTTTAATTATAGATTTGCAATAATGAGTCCGATTTTTCGATTAAAAGGTATGATGATTTAAATTTGATATACATTGCTAATTTGCTCTCTCAGAAACTTACATGAAAAAAACTTCTACGTTCCCACAACATAGGCAATGCTGTGTTTTATGTATATAAATGCACACATATATACACAGGATATATGCTAAAACAATAGTAACAAATGTCATAATATTGTGATTGCTCACTGTTCTGTCATTATTATTCTGGCTTTCTAAAAATAATGGAAGTTTTTATTATTTCTCTATATTTTGTAGTGTGTTACTTGTAGAAAATATATTATTAACGAAAGTCTAAAACAATTCACCTTGAATTCTATCTAAACTATCTTGTGAAATAATTCTCAGAGAACTATTTCTATTTATCCCAAAGCTACTAGTGCATTCATTTTTTGGTGCTTCTTGAGTCATATA
Organism: Microcebus murinus; assembly: GCF_040939455.1. Lineage (NCBI taxonomy): Eukaryota > Metazoa > Chordata > Mammalia > Primates > Cheirogaleidae > Microcebus > Microcebus murinus. The sequence goes on from NC_134116.1 coordinate 13,466,035, forward strand.
TGTAATCATAGTTCCCTTTACATTTTTATTGATTTTTCATTTCTCTGTGTGTTTAAGTAGTAATTTTTTTGAGTGTTGACCATGTGCAAGTCACAATTGCATTCCCTCAAAGAAAAACAGTCAAATAATCCTGACCTTATGGAGTTTATATTCTAGCAAAAAGAGGAGAAAATAAAACACACATACTTTTTAGAGTATGTTAAAAGTCAATGCATAGTAAAAAGATAATAGAAAGTAGAGCAGATTAAAGAGCATCCTGAGTGTTGGTGTTAGGTTGGTGAAACAAGTTGCAGGGTTGAATAGGATTGTTGGATGGGTCTTAATGAAAAGGTCAGATTGTAGCCAAGACAAGGCTTGATGGACGTGAAGAAGTTAAGACAATAACAGGGGAAAGACATTTTCTAGCAGAGGGAAGGATTGGCACAAAACTATGGCAGGGCTGTGCCTATGTGTTCTAGGATTAGCAAAGCTCCCACACCATTGAGGATAGAGTTGTAGAAATTACTATCTCATAATTTGCTTTTAAATAGATACTTTGTAACCCTCTATGTCCTAAAACTGGCTCTACCATTTACTGGGGCTACCTGACTTTCCATAAGAGACTTCACCACAAGATAATTATGCCTCAATTATCTCAATTTAAAAATGAAGATATTAAAAATACTAACGTTAGTGTGTTGATGAGAACAATGAATGAGCACATGTAAAATATTTAAAACCATGCCTAATCTATTATATGAACTAAAAATGTGTTCCCTATCATCATCATCATCATCATCATCATCATCATCATCACCACTACCACCACCACCATTATCCACTATCATTATTTCTCACTCAAGAGTGGTTAGTTCTATGAATACCAAATGGTTGGGAGATTTTAATTTTGTTTTTCCTGATTGGTTGCCTCAATATTTATTCTAGGTTGGTTGATGTCAAAGGGTGCCTATTTTTCTTTTCAAGCATTCAGATATCTAAGAGGATAAAAAAGTCCCTGGAGCCTGGGGAGCCTAAGATATGATGAGGTTTTATAGCATGTGTTATTAAAATGTTTGTCCTGGAGTCATTCTGTCAGGTTGAGTGTGTATCCAGATAGATAAGGAATGGGCTTCCAGTTGTATTTGAGGTGAAATCCTAGTGTTAACCTTATAGATTGATTTCCTAACAGGTTTTCTTTATTTCTACTTTGACTTGCCTGTTTTTATCCCAAACTTTTCTCTCCCTACAAACACGCATTTTCTTTTCTTTCTTCTGATACTTTTACCTAGAGGAATACTTTTTGGAGTTCATGTCACCTTTCCTTATCAATTCACTTTTATAATGCCTCCTTGAATGTTAAGTGGAATCCCACATGGAGCCATTTCTCACCTAAAATAGTCAGTAATTTTGATCTGTTGTGAAGGAAATAGGTACGGTGAAAATCCATGTTTTGCACACCCACCACTATTTTTGGTTTTGCTCAGCAAATGTATGGCTATTAATGAAAGACATTTCTTTATAATTTTTTCCCATTTATTAATTCTTGCATTTTCCTTGTGATGTATAACATTGTAATCTCCTAAAAGGAGGCCCATGTATGGATTTTTGGATTCTTCTTTCATTTTTTTTCAAAATTATTCTCGATGCTCTATCTTGAAGTTTGTGGTATGATCTTGGGACCCCTCTCAAATTCAATATTTATTACAAATTCTGAATAATCGCTATTTTGTTCATTTTAGTCAAAAGTGTTAGATTACTAAAAGCAAAAGAGCAAAAATGTTTAGTATGAGGAACCCTGGAATAATTCATTCCTTTTAAAAACAAATTAAAAAACTTAGATTTCAATTCCTTAAAGCTAGTATCATTGGAATTATTATTTATTATTATTAATATTCCCTATTATGTCAAGGTTTATAGTTTTTAAGTTTAGTCTATTCATGTTGCTTATAGTTGCTTAATTTAATCCTATTTTTCTATGTAAATATTGGGTGATATATTATAAGAACAATACTGTTTCCAAATCATTGATTAACTTTCTGAATTTTGGGAGGATGGAACATTCACCATATGTTTTCTTAGCTACTATTTGTGTGGCTTTTTGAATTCCAGATTGAAAAGCCTTACAGGCACATAGCTGCAGTTTTGATTCAAGTTTTGCTTTGCCTGTAACACATGGGTACATGGTGATAAGCAGATATTGTAGAGAAGGATATACAGGTGTATAGTTTCTTTAGTGAGGAAATGGATATTATCCCATAAAACACTCCATTCGGTAGTTCCCCAGTATCGGTATATTAATCTGTATTGAAAGGGAGCAGGCAATAGGCAGGTATTCAGTCAATAGCAGCATATTGGTACCTTTTCTGGCCGATCAAATGGTCTAGGTTGACCATCTGTCATCTACCAAGGAAAAAGCTGCCCAGGGCACTTAGGACCCGTGGGCCCAATTCTGGTTTGTTTTACTGATTGATCTAGTGAGAAGTCATTTAATTTATTTGGTTGTTAATTTTCTCAGCTCTACAATGGAAAAATTAAAATCTGTCTCCAGGCCTTTCCTACTGAGCATTCTGAACTTCTTTCTTTACAATATAGTAAAATTTAATTTACCAGGAATCTCATTTGAATCAACCAAAATGACTATTCAGGTACATTTAACTGCACATCTAGGTTGGCCTACAGGTAGGCCAAAATAGTGGCTAAATTGGCAAGATCCAAAATATACACAATGGCCTATTTGCTTAAAAAATGCCACTCTTTCCAGCATACAACTATAAACTACCCACAACTAGTTGCTGTTTTTATAGGACTCTAGTGACTTACAGACTTCATTCAGAGGCACGGTACCAGGCATCTAACAGAAATCATGGCACAGAGTAGGGTCTTCAGAAACATTGAAAACATGAAAGAATGGACACATATAGAAATGTGTAATAATAGAGTAATTATCTCACTGTAGAATCCAGTAATTTAGGTTCTCACATTTGCTAAACCAAATGTTTGTCCAAACAGCAGTAGAGGTCATCATCTGATCTGCATTGGGAACTTAAGACAACAACTTTTTTTTAATTTTTTTACTTTTATGGGTTTTTTTTAGAAAATTTGCAGGCTGTGCAGAAATCACAAAAGAAGCTATTTGGATTTCCCACTTCATCACATAATTAGCAATAAGGTGAATTCCACAACAATCATTGCATGCTTTTTTTAGGTTCCATCTATCATTATGTCAGTATTTCCTTCAAACCATTTTGTGTGTTGCTTTTGACACTTAAAATAGTTCTTCTAAAATGGGAAACGAGATGGCTTTTCAGCTGTCATGATTTAAAGACAATCTTTTACAGTTCCTTTATAGTTTCATTTTTCTAAATATCTGTGTCTACCTCTAGAGCTTCCATCAGTAACCAAAGTACTTTTTCACAAGTTAGGAAAAAGTAAATCTAATATTATCTTGAACATTTGAAATAACATACTTTATCAAGTATTCTTTGAAATAGTTTGCATTACATTTTTAAAAAATGACACGTTTGACTTTCGAAAGGGAACAAGTATGATCAATCAGCTCATAGATAATTATGAAGTGATTTTTTTTTTTTGTAGTATTTCAATCCGTATTTCTGCTGATGGTTGAGATTGCTTTTTTGGTTCAAGATCAGTTATCAGGTAGCAGTTACTCTTGGCTTCTGGGAGCAAAAATTTTAATCCAGTGCCTTAAACATATTATATTAATGTTAATAAAAGTAAAAGAATTTGGCCGGGCGCTGTGGCTCACGCCTGTAATCCTAGCTCTCTGGGAGGCCGAGGCGGGCGGATTGCTCAAGGTCAGGAGTTCAAAACCAGCCTGAGCAAGAGCGAGACCCCGTCTCTACTATAAATAGAAAGAAACTAATTGGCCAACTGATATACATATAAAAAAAAAAAATTAGCCGGGCCTGGTGGCGTATGCCTGTAGTCCCAGCTACCCTGGAGGCTGAGGCAGAAGGATCACTCGAGCCCAGGAGTTTGAGGTTGCTGTGAGCTAGGCTGACGCCACGGCACTCACTCTAGCCTGGGCAACAAAGCGAGACTCTGTCTCAAAAAAAAAAAAAAAAAAAAGTAAAAGAATTCTAAGGGTGGCAATCCAGAGTTAGAACAAGTGCTCCATGATGTCATTTGAGAAACTAGCTTCTTCTAGCTATCAGTTCTGCCACCTTATTACTATCTTCCATTCTCTAGGAAGTTCATAATCATGCATGGCTGCAGTAGCTCCAAAACTACCATGTCTAGGTTCTAGGCATGATGTATTATGCAATTGGATATAAAGCTTTTCAAGAGCAATGTGCAAAATTTTCATAATTCCTATTTTCAAAATTTTCAAAGATTTCATAATTCCTATTTTAGATAACAAACTTCGATGCGTATCTCCTAAGTTTATACAAATTGCTCAGTTTTGTACCCTTGGAACAACAGGTCACAGTCCAAGTCTCATCCTCCTAAAAAAATTAAAACTCTAGCTCCAAAAGTTAAAGACATATCATATTCCTATTTTACATATATCCCATGAACCCATTGGTCTTAACTTCCGATGAATGTTCTCAATATGAATTTACCTTTGTTTCTGCCCAGTGAGGGTATCTACTTTATAGATTCACACACAGCTATGCATTGACATTTTGTTGAATTTGTCATATTTTTCCAAAATTTCTGTTTGCATATTAGCATTTCTGTCTTGTATAATGAAGTTCCCGGTATCAATCAGTTTGATATATAGGTAGGCTTTGTCACAATGAATTTTAATCATGCTCCTAGAACCTATTCTAGATAATAATCAATTTGGTCTTGGGGTCTTTTTTGATTAAAAAGTGTGTTCACAAATTAACATTTAGGGACAAAAAGGATATCTTTCCTCATCTTCCACTGCAAATATCTGTGTTAATGCAATTATTTTCCCAAGTGGCTGTTGTAGAGATGCAAAAGTGTTACACAAGGAAGAGCATTGGGGTGAACCAGGTTAAGGTCTCAGAATTTATCCTACAATGTGATACATCTTTCACAGTGCTCAGAGACATTGCCTCAATTTTCCACAGATATAGTCCCAGAAGGGAGAGTTTTATTAAATTTCTTGACTAGCCTTTATAAATTAATTTTTACAAGTATTTCTTTATAATTGCATCAGTTGCAACCTCTTCTCTAATTGCTCTAAGCACATTTCATACCAAATACCCCGGGACAGATGTTTTCAGTGAAATATTTCCTACAAACCCTTCTTAAAATTGAAAATGTATACAAATTTAACTATTGTGTGGCAATATCATTGTTGTCACAATGAATATAACATCCAAATTAAGGTGGCAAATCTTAAATTATTTTTAGTACTTAAAATTAAAAGGCTGCATAGTGGTGTTCAACATAGTTGGCACTTGCTTAATCTTTATTTCTTACATTCTGCCTACACTAATCATGTCCCTATAACCATGTATTACTGTTTTCTGTGGCACTGCATCCCTTGATCTATGATTCATGCAAATCATTATGGCCATTGTTACACCTCTCAGCATCTACTTGCAGGATATGGCTCCTTTTGTACTTTTGGTTTTAAATTAGGCATTTCTTTTTCTACTGAACTTGCCTCTTGCCTTCAGATTTTATCTTATGTGCAGTTCCAAGGTTGTTTCAGTCTCGGTAATCTTGATATATTGCATATAGTTTTTATTTATTTCTGTTTTGATGTCATAACATCATATCTACCTTATCTAACAATACCCCATTCTTTCATTTGTTATTTTTTTTTCCTTTGGGAAGAATAAAAATGTTAAAACTTCATTTCCTTATTATTTTTAAAACTCTATAAAGTTTTATAAGTATTATTAAAAATAAATTTCCCTTAGTTTATAACATTTATATAACCTATTTTACAGCAATGAGAAAATAGTACCCATATCCAGTATATATATCCCATATATATAGCTACATGGAATAAACTGTGAGACTAGATAATAATATCTATTATGTTTAGTCACAGGAAAAATAATTTTACCTGAAAATATATTAAACAATTTACAAATGCATCTACAGTTTTGTTCAAGAAAATAAGTCATTTGCAAACAACTAAGTAGGAAGGATTAGAAAGCTTAAATTCTGGCATTGCTCAAACCAAATGCTTATTGTATGATATTTGATAATTCACTTAAATTTTTTTTTCCCCCTCGTGGTCCCAGATGAAAACTTTTTTTTTTTATTATTATTTCAGCATATTATGGGGGTACAGATTTTAAGGTTTCAATAAATGCCCATTTCCCCCCTCCCCCCAAAAGTCTGAGTCTCCATCATGACCATCCCCCAGATGGTGCACATCTCACTCATTATGTATGTATATACCCCCCTCCCCCCTCCCACCTGCCCAATACCCTATTACTGTAGTACCTATGTGTCCACTTAGGTGCTACTCAGTTAATACTAGTTTGCTGGAGAATATATCTGGTGCTTGTTTTTCCACTCTTGGGATACTTCACTTAGTAGTATGGGTTCCAGCTCTAACCAGGAAAATATAAGATGTGCTATATCACCATTGTTTCTTAGAGCTGAATAGTACTCCATGGTATACATATACCACATTTTATTAATCCATTCTTGGATTGATGGGCACTTGGGCTGTTTCCACAGCCTTGCAATTATGAATTGTGCTGCTATAAACATTCGAGTGCAGGTGTCTTTTTTGTAGAGTGTCACTGGATCATTTGGGTAGATGCCCAGCAATGGGATTGCTGGATCAAATGGTAGATTCACTTGTATCGCTTTAAGGTATCTCCATATTGCTTTCCACAGAGGTTGAACTAGTTTGCAGTCCCACCAGCAGTGTAGGAGTGTTCCTCTCTCTCCGCAACCACGCCAGCATTTATTGTTTGGAGATTTTTTGATAAAGGCCATTCTCACTGGGGTTAAGTGATATCTCATTGTGGTTTTGATTTGCATTTCCCTGATGATTAGAGATGTTGAGCATTTCTTCACATGTTTGTTGGCCATTCTTCTGTCTTCTTTAGAAAAATTTCTGTTCAAGTCCTTTGCCCACTTTTTAATGGGGTTATTTGATTTTTTCTTCCTAATTTTCATGAGTTCTAAGTATATTCTAGTTATCAGTCCCTTATCGGATGCATAGGATGCAAAAATTTTCTCCCATTCTGTAGGTTGTCTGTTTACTTTCATGACTATTTCTTTGGCTGTGCAGAAGCTTTGTAGTTTGATCATGTCTCATTTATTTATTTTTGTTGCTGCTGTGATTGCCTTTGGGGACTTCTTCATAAACTGTTTGCCCAGGCCAATGTCTAGGAGAGTGTTTCCAACTTTTTCCTCTAGCACTTAAATTTTTGATACTGGTTTAGCCAATGGGTATAGTGTGTATTATAATATCAGATCTTGCTGTCTCATAAGATTGTTTATGATAAGATTTAGAAGTAATAATATATTAATTTAAAATTTTTAAATACTCTATGAGTGTGAAGCAACTGACTTACCAGAGAGGTAGATGTCTGGCTAGAAGTTAGTTGTTATCATTGATTGCTTTATTGAGAATTTTCTGTATTGATAAGATACTTAGCTGTTTTTTAGCTGAAATTTTAGAAGATGAGACGATAGACAAGCACACAAATAAAGATGATACATTCTGATGGCATAAAGTAAAATGAAGTGCACGGAACCACACAAGAAGGTGTAACTAACTGTGTGCACTGTGTTTAATGGGATGGAGTTACTTTGAACAGGATACTTATGGAAGGAAGTTCTGATAAGTTGACATTTGAGATGAGATCTATAGAATAAGAAGCTAGACCAATGAATAGTTAAATATAATAAAATATATGATATTGAAGGAAGAAATGAGTAGATGGATTTTGAAAATATAGGTAAGGATGACTTGGTCATATTTGCTGATAGATTGGATAGGGAGGTGAGGAAAAGAGAGCTTGAATAAAAGTTTTGCCTTCATAAATCAAGTAAATAATAGTATTACATACTGATATTCAAAACAAAGTGAGAAGGGAATATACAGAGGAGGATAATAAGAGGTCTCTTTGGGACATGTTACATTTGACCTATCCATACAAGTCCCAAGTAGAGATGTCAATTAGGATATAAGTGTTCAGAGTTTAGAGAAAGGGTAAATGTTAGAGGTATAAATTTGGTAATCATCATCATTTGGATGCTATTTTAAACCATAGAAAAGCATGTGACCACATAAAGTTTGTAGGTATATAAAGTGTGCCACAAGATTTGTGGCACTAAAACTTTTGGGTTTGTGAGAAAGTTGTAGAGACAGAAAAAAAGAAGCTATCAGAAGCAACCAGTGAAGAAGAAAAGTAGAACATGGTGTAATGAAAAGCTGAGCAAGAGAGGAGGAGTGGCCAGTATGAAGAGTTAAGTAGGATGAATGACAGAGACATGTCCCTTGGAAGTGGCAGGTGAGGTCACTGATGATTTGACAAGAGCAGTGGAGAGTGTGGAGACGCTAAGATCCAATGACTCTTTTGACAAGAAAATCTATTTGTGTGGATACTGGCATCATACCATCTCCACTTCTTCACTTGTCATTCACTCTTTATCCCATCCTATGTCAGCATTTGCTGTATTTGTTATTCCCCAGAAAGGGGGTGTTGGGCAAAGAGACACATGATGCTGAGGAAGATCTTTGTTAAGATGGGAGGTTAGCAAGCATGACTTTACACAGATGGACATGATTGATGAGAGAGAGAGAAAGAGAAGAACTGAAGATACCAAAGAGCAGGACTTATATTTGGTGTTTGGCTTCCACTTCTGTAATCCATGCTTGTGTCATACCATTGGGTCAGTATTTTTAAATAACATCCAGTAGAAGAATGAGGCAAGATCTTGAGTAATCCTGATAAGATGCAATCTAGCATAAAAGTGGGATGATGGAGTTTCACCAAAGGTGATGTGGCTTCTGTTGTAACTTGAGAAAAAACTTAGAATGCAGTCACAGATGAAGGAAGATTTGAAAGTGGTCCCCATCCTGCCAGAAGCCAGGCTGGACAGCAGGAGGTGAGCAGCAGGTGAGTGAGCAAAGCCCCATCTGTACCCCCCCGCGGGGGGTATCAGATCCTCATGGGAGCACAAACCCCACTACAAACTTTGCATGAGGTGATCCAGGTTGGTGCTATCCCCATGAGACTCCAGCACCTAATGATCTGAGGTGGAGCCCAGGCAGCGACAGTGGGAAAACTGTCTTCTATGAAACTGGTCCCTGGTGTCAGAAAGATTGGGGACTGCTGTTATCAGATAGCTTTAAATTTCCCAGGGAATTTAAAAAGTCACCTGTTGTGAGTGAGAGATGGGCGATTGTTTGTTTGTTTGAAGTTTGGGAAGGAAAGAGGCAGAATAAAATATTTGTCTGGGAGAGTGGGAAAATAATGTTTCTGGCCTCACATAACAAGATTGCTAATGAGGGAATTTTGCTCCTGTCAAGTGACCTGGAGGAGAAACAAAGTTTGAATAACACTGAAATAAAATGCAAATATTGTTATTCTTGTTCTTGTTCTATGAGCAGTAGTGAGATGCGTGCAGTAGTTCTCAACTACTTTGCAAAGTCCCTTCAGCCATGTATTCTCCACATGTGTTTTTGTTACCGTCGACCTGGGATTTAATCAGAGTATATTAGATCTGGCAATGACCTTAAGGATCATTCTTTCCAACTGCGCTATTTTATACATGAGAAAAGTGAGGCCCCTGGGAATGTAATGATTTTACAATTGTATAACTAAGTTGTGGCAGTCAGCAGGGCCTCAGTCTACTGAGTTTTAGTTTTGTATATAAGAATTTAGAATTATTCTATTGAATGCTTTTTATTTATCACCAAATTTCCACAATAGTCAATTATAGTTGTCAAAATATTTTCTCCTTACTATGGGTGCATGTGGTATAAGAAATGAACGGAGAAAGGAGAAACACATTAAATAATAAATTACTGTTTTAATTTATCTTCTTTTGTGAAGATAAAATCAAACATGTAATTTATAATAGATTATAATTTTGAAGAATTGCTTGTCATAACATTATTAGAACTTTCTGAATTAAATGATTTATTATATTATAAAAATTAGAAGTTGTATTTTCTATATTATCCTTATGTACAGATTTTGTTTCAATCCTTGCCACATAGAAAATTTTAAACATCACAGTTTTGGGAAAAAAAACTAAAATTATGTACACAAATAGGGATGAAGTGTCTCTACACAACTGGGAAATCTAATTAATCTTACTTTCTATTGACTTCCATTTTCATATACTTACACTGTCTATAAATACAATTTTAAAGTTCCCAAGTGCAATAAGTAGGCACAGATATGAATTTAAAAAGTCTCATTAGGGAAAATTGCATTTGAAGTTGCAAAAAAAAAAACCATCCATTTTCATATAAAATCTTTCCAACACAAGATCTCTAAACATATTTAATTGTGACATGATTTATATAAAGCAAGAAGAGTGCCAAGAATGTTCTTTATTTTTTCTTCATACAAGAGCATGCTGTAAGGCTAGATGGCCACTGAAAATCTACTTCACAAAGTAATAATATGGGAAAAATATTTTTAACTCCAAGAAATGTGCACTCTAATATATAATGCTTTCTTCTCTTCTTACTTATGATGCCTTTTCTATAACTCAATAGCTACTTCATGAACCTATGTGGTGGATAGTTATAGTGGCTGTGTATTCTCTGTCATATTAAATAATAACCAAAATCTTTAGCCTAGTATTTTGCTGCTAATCAGTTTTACTTGTGAAATGGAAATACAACAAGGAAATTCAGATAATGGATAAAATTTTCACAGTGAAATGAATACAATTTTTGATATCATTTCTTATATATGTATAAACATTTTATCATTTATGTTATAATATACATTTCAAAAAGCATCAATTAACATTTTTAAGATAAAATATACTGTTAAATTATGAAATCAGAAAAATTTTAGGTTTGTGGAATAATAAAAACATTATAAATATCAAGAATCTCTAATCCAAAGAGAATATTTCCACTTGAGTGACAAGATTTTGTATTATGGATCACACAGAAGTAAAGGAGATTTATTAAGTTGTTTTACAGATTGAAATTACTTGATTTATTTTATCAAAAATGGGAATAAGGAAAGAAAACTGTATTCCATATGTAATATTTATGTGTAAATAATATCCCTATATTATATATACATATAAAATGAATAATAAATGGTTTGAATGGAAATTGCTATATAAGTGTTAAGTATAATTTTTAAAAGAAACTTTCTGTAAGAAAAACCTCAAAATACTCCATAACTAATAACATTAAATCAGGTTAGCAAACTTTAGCATAAGGGATTGAATTGGGATAAAGAAAAACCAGAAAGGTTTTCATGATGTCTCCAATTTATTTGCAAAGAGAAAGAGTGATAACATGCCTTGGAGGAGAGGCTGTTGTTTGTTGTAAGTAATGGAAAATATGTTTAATTAGGAGGATTTAATTAATTACATATAATCAAATATAATTATTATACTTCACAAGAAAGAGAAAGGTAAGCCAAAAGTTTAAAAAGCAGTGGTATTAAATATAGGACGGCATGCCTCTCCCATAAACAATCAAGAAGTAGGTGGTCCAGAACTAGGGCATGATTTATCGTGAAAATTAAAAAAAAAAAAAACTTACAATGTAAAACAGAATAGAATAATTTACCTCTAGAATAGAATAACTTACCTCTTTTTTTGTTTATATCAAAGCATTATGGAGGCGCAAATGTTTTTGGTTACTTAGATCACTTCTGCAATGCTTGAGTCAAGGTTGAAAGGTTTTCCATCACCCAGATAGTGTGCATTGTACCTGTTAAGTGGGTTTTTACCCACCCCCCTCTCTCCACTCCCTTCGATTTCCATTGAGTTGAGTTTTACTTCCTTCTATGCATATTTGGGTTCATCAAGTACTCACCTCCTTTTGATCTATCCCCAATCTTGGAAACTGTCAACATTATACACTTCTGTTTCATTATACGTCACCCATAATCCATTTTTCAACACTCTTTATTTTTTTAAAAATGTGTATATATAAAGATCTAGAAAATTCCCAATACTCCAATATGTCATCCAAATATCTTTGGTTAAGTGTTTAAAATTTTTACCCATTTTTTAAAAATTGGGTGGTTTTTATTGGATTGTCTTGCATTTCGACAATTCTTTATGTATTCTTGGTGAAAAAAGCTCTTTATTCTGTTCTGAATTCACAAAAAGTACTCCTACTCCATGCATTGTTTTTTCATACTCTTCTTACCAGTGTAAGAGTAAAGAATAGAAGATATTAATTTTAAGGGAGTACAATTTATCAATAATTTTATGTCTCATGCTTTTGGTATTGCATCTAAGAAATCTTTGGTAAATCTTTGGATGCCCAAGATTTCCTTTTTCTAGAAAGTTTAGAGTTTTAGGATTTACATTTAGCTCTTTGAATCATGGAGAGATCATGCATATATATGTATATTACATGATATGAATGGAATTATTTTCTTACACATGGATATGTAATGGTTCTAGTATAATTTGTTGAAAAAATGATCCACTGCATTAGCTATACTGGCCAAAAATCAAATGAATATATATGTTTGAATCTGGACTGTCTATTCTTGTCTATTTGCTTCCCTTTACATCAATATCTGATTCTAGTGATTACTGTAGTTTTTTAAAAATAATTCCTGAAGTCAAGCTCTGCAAGTATTAAAACTAAATTATTCATAATCAAATTTTTTTTTTTTACTTTTCTAGGTAAGTAGCATTTGTACATGTATTTAGAATGAACTTGCTGATTTTGACAAAAGATTCTGCTAGAATTTTGATAGAGATTACTTTGAACCTATAGATAACTGGGGGAGAATTGACATCTTAACATTATTAAAGCTCTCAATATATAGACAACATATATTTCTCTATTCATTTAGATCTTCAATTTCTATCAGTAATTTTTTGTGGATTTCAGAATAGATGACTTGCTCATTTTTTTTGTCATATTTGTCCCTAAATATTGTACATTGGTGATACTATTACAAATTATATTTTTGATGTACATATGTAATTGTTCTTAGTATATAGGAATACAATTTTTTGCATATTGATCTTAAATTTTCCAATGTTGTTGAACTCACTTGATAGTTCTGGAACATTTTGTAGATGTCACATGATTTCCTACATAGACAATCATGTTGTTTCTGAATAAAGAAAATTTTACTTCTTCATTTTTCATGTGGATAACTTTTATTTCATTTTTGCCTTAATTCACGTCCTAGAACCCCAACACAATTCAGAAAGATGTGGAGAAGTGGACATTCTCAGATTGCTCCTGATCTTTGAGGAAAAGCATTTCGTCTTTTATTATTATATATTATTTTGTATGCAGAGATTTTGCCGATGTCATTTATCAGGTTAAGAAAGTTGGATTTGATTCCTAGTTTGCTCAGATGTTTTATCAGTAATAGATATTAGATGTTTCTCCACTTAGTTAAAATGAGAATGTGCTTATAGAAAATTGTTAATTGTGTCTTTCAAGGAAGTGGTTAAATGCATCTATGTGCAGAAATTATGAGTATAGTATTGCTTGTAGTTTTCCTGATTAGTATGGCTAGAGCATTGTAAATTTATGAATTGACTGAAAGAACCAGATTCATTGATTTTATTTTTTCTATTTCATTGCTTTCTGTACTAATCTACACTTAATATTTTTCCATTTACTTGCGGTTTGCTTTGCTTTCTTTTTATAATGTCTCAAGATAGAATCTGAAATCAGTGATTTGAGGCCTGGTTTTATTTCTAATACAGCTAATAGTACAACAGATTTCTCCTTAAATACTGTTCTAGCTTCATCTCAAAAATTTTTATATGCTGTGATTTTATTTTATTTTGTTTCAAAATATTTCTAATTTCTTTTTTGTACATTATTTGCTTCATGAGTTATTTACATGCATGTAATTTAGTTTCCAAATCTTGAGATTTTCAACATTACATCTGTTGTTGATTTCTAACTAAATTAAAGTTAATGGAAGGACATACTTAGTAGAACTTGAGTTTTTTGGGTGACCGCCTGTGTATGTTGCCTACATTGGGTGTTGAACTCTATAGATGTCAATTAGTTCAAAGTCTTCTATATTGTCCCTGACTCTCTCCATTCATTCTATATAGCTTATTGGAAAAGCAGTGTTACAATCTGCAAATCTACTTATAAATCTGCCTATTTCACTTTTTAGTTCCATTAGTTTGGGATGTAATGTATTTTGAGTTTCTGCTATTACATAATAAACTTTTAGGAGTGTGATCCTCTTTTGATGAATTGACTCCTTTACCAATGTGAAATGAGCATCTTTATCACTTTTTTGTCATTCTGACCTCTGTTTTGTCCAACGTAGCCTTGCCAACTTTCTTTTGTCTTTAAAATACTTTTGTTTTTTATGTATTTACATTTCTTATAGACCACATATAGTTGGATCATTTCAAAATAGTTCTTATTTTTCTTATGTTTTCTTCTTTTACCAATGGGATATTTGGTAGTATATTGTTTCTGACTATTGAAATTTTTAGGAATTTATTATTAGTGATTTCAATTTAAAATAATTGTGATCAGAGCAAATTATTCTGTTAAAACATTAAATGTTTCAAATTTGTTGAGATTTCTTTTCTGGTTCAACTCTATCATCTATTTTGGTGAATGTCCTGAGGGCAATTCCAAAAAAAAGAATATTCTGCTTTAAATGGGCATAGTGTTGTATAAGTAGTAATTAGGTCAAGTTGATGATAGTGTTGTCGAAGTTATGTCTACCTATTATTTGAAAAATGTATAGAATTCTCACTATAATTGTGGATTTTTCTATAATTTCCTTGGTTTTGCATCTTTTTTTCCTACATTCGAGAGATTTTGCTATTAAGTACACAAACATTATTTTGCCTTCCTGAATGAATTGATACTTTCATCACTAACAAATGAGCCTCTTTATCTACCAATATTTGTTCATTAATCTACTTTGTCTAACATGAATTTAGGCACATCAGCTTTCTTCTACTTAGTTTTTTCACAGCACATTCTTTTTTGTTCGTATGCTTCCAACCATTTATGCATTTTCATTCAAAGCATGTTTTTTATAAGCAACCTATAGTTAAGTCTTTCTTTTTAGTCCATTCTTACAACTTCTAGACTTTAATTGGATGAATAGTCCAGTGACATTTAATGCCAGTATTTATATAAGTTTGGATTTAAGACTGACATCTTTGTATATGATTTCTAGATTTTTGATACCTTCTCTGTTTCTTTGTTCTTCTGTTGTCCTTTATCTGACCTTTTGGGTGTTGATGATGAATTAACTTATTTGTATTGCATATTGTGTCATCTTTTAACTTTTTAATTTTGGCTTTGTGTGTGTGGGAGGGGTTGTTTGTGTGTCTGTGCATGTGTATGTATATGTCTGCAATCACTACTTAAAGAAGAGCTTCTTGACCAGGAAAACAACCATGGACTATGATAGTAAACCATAGATATTATACATTGCCTTTTACAACAGCTATCATCACCCTAACAAGGTAGAGATACTATTGGAATTATGATGCTGTCATCATAAGAACTTATATATAATAACTACTTGCGATTGAGTAGTAAGTAGGTGGTGAGGTAGATCCTGGCTGTTTCAGCAAAGTAGTAGACAAGGTGACTGGCTTGCAAGCAGAAATAAAATAGAATAACTATAAAATATAGCAATTTGGAGACTGAATATTGGAACATATAACTGTTCTTGAACTCTAACTAATAGGAAATATGATTTTAAATACCTTTAGACATAAATGCTCATTATGATTCAGCATTCGTAATGATCAAATTAAGTCTGGGTTTCTAACTTTAAAATAGGGGCTGTTAATTTGAGAAATAGCAGCACAGTGCCAAAGGAACACAGAAACAAATCAAACTTGAGTATTATGACTAGAAATAAATTTCAAGTGTGGTTTCTGGAACTGTGAACATATGGGAAACAATCACATCAGAACTTTTGAGAAAATTTTGTTAGCAAAACAATTATGAGTCCACATAAAAATTTATTTTGAATATGGAAGATTTAAAATAATCTTTGAGCTCATAAAGTGGATCAGCAGGACTTATCCTGCAAAAATGTCTCAGTCCAAGAAGAGATAACTTTAAGCCCCTTTTTAGAAATGGCCTGCTTAGATAGTGCAAACAGGAACAAAAACAAATGAAATACAAAAATCTCCAAGAAAAAGGGAAAAAGGGAGTATAACAGAGAAAATTTTTCCTAGAGAGTATTATTTTGGTGAAATGAAGAAAACTCTCTCACTGCCAGGGCAGAAGAATATCTCAAGGCCTTTGCTGTGTGGTTTTATCATTACTGTACAACTGGGGCACTGGCAAATGTTGTCCAGCCACATCTTTGGCTTTCTCTCCAGAGCAGGCGTTCCTGAGAGTGAGACTTAATTTTAGCATCTTTTGCAACCTGGATAGTCTGAGAATTTCCCAAATTATCAATTCCTGGTTTTCCTTTGCTTAACAGTTCTTTCAATCTGTCTTTTTCCTCTTGCATTTTACTATAAGCATCCAAAAGAAACCAGGCAGCAACTTTAACGCTTTTCTTGGAAATATCCTACACTTAAAAGCCAAATGCATTGCTTATAAATTACTCTTTTCAAATAACTACATGACACAATTCAGCTAAGTTGCTGTCACCATCCAATAAAGTTCCCCTTTCCTCCAGTTTCTGATAACATGTCCTTTCCTTTCTCGGAGCCTTGGGCAGCAATGCTTTTAATGTTCATGTCTGCACCAGTATTCCGTGCACGATGACTTAGGTGATATACATTTACTCTATCATTCTGCTGTCTTCTTCTGAGGGCTCACCAGCTGCCTCATTAACATCTATATTTCTACTAAGTTTGTTCAAGGAAATATAAGCCTTTTATGTCATACTACTCAAAGTGCCTTCCACAGTTTTCAGTATTTGTTGTGGCAGCATCCTGATTCTAGGTAACAAAGTCTGTATTAGTTTCCTACTGCTACTTTAACAAATGACCACACTAGGCGGTTTATTTTAAGACAAATTTATTCTATTACAGTTCTGGAGATCAAAAGTCTAAAATGTGTCTTACAGGGCTGTAATATTGGTAGGGCTAGTTCCTTTTGGAGGCTCCAGGGAAAAATATTTTCCTTACCTTCTCTGGCTTCCAGAGGTTGCCGATTTTCTTCAGCTTATGGCCACAACACTCCAATGTCTGCTTCTGTCTGGCCTTCTTAAACCTCTGTGATACAGACCTTGTTATTACATGGGCCCACTCAGATAATGAGGGATCATCTCCTTGTTATATGATCCTCAATGTAATGATATATGGAAAGTTCCTCTTATCATATAAGATGACATAATCACAGAATCTGAGAATTAGTATAGGAGCATTTTGGAGGGCCACTATTCAGCCCACCACAGTCAAATAACTAAACACACAGTATATAAAGACATACTTAAAAATGCTATTTTTATTGCAATATTTTTAGTTGTGCAACAGAAAAAGAAAATAAAATTGGCGAAGAAGAAGACTGAAACAAAGATGGATGTAGAGGAAAGTAAATGATACTTGCTAACTGAGAAGAGGTTAAACTTCATGTATATTTCATTACGTTTATATTTGATTGCATGAAGATTTTTCTATCCATTATACTATGAGTTATCTTTTAACTATTCATTATTGTCTCATTTTCTGTGGCTAGCACAGCGTATTATGCGTATGTGCTACATATATATATATATATATATATATATTGGTTTTATTAAAATTTCATTATAAATGATGCATTCAGAGGCCCTTTCTTTCAATAAAGAAAAATCTCTACAAAGCAAATCTGGGACAAAATAACTTTCCTTATTTTTCTGAAATCAAGAGGTATTGTCTATTTAAAATTTAACATAAAAATAAGATGTATAAAGTTTGAACTGAAAGATATTAATAGAAATTACTTTCTTAAACAATTAATTAAGTTACACTTATAAAGAAAAATCAAGCAGTGTGTTTATTATTAGTTAAACATTTGAAAATATTTCCACCATTATTAAAATAAATAGTTAATGTGGTAACTAAGACTAAAGTAATTTTAATAAAAGTTCATTCTTAGAATTTTTAATGGTAGATTTATTGTTAATAAATGAGTTAATTGTTAAAGTAAAAAATACACTACATTTTTTCTTCATTTTAATATTAAAAAGTCTTATAACTATAAGATAAATAATGTTACTGTTTTTGTTTTGTATCATCAACACATTTTTATGATTTTCCACAGACAATTATTTTCACTTTGACAAAGAACTCCCTTTTGTGCAAAAAGAAAAAGTAAAAAAAAAAAAAAAAAAGCTCTATGCTAAAGCACAAGGCATGGAGAAATTAATTTTGTAAAATTTGGTTTATGACATTGAATCATAATAGCATGAGCCATAAGAAATTGCTGATGCTTAATCATTTTGACCTTCAAAAATGGCAATTTGGTTCAACCTAACACACACTTTACCTTGAGAAATGAATGCATGGTCATTGGATTTTCTTGGGTGCCCTGAGAGACTCCCTAAATCCTCTCAAGACTTTTAGTCATTTTCAAGGAAACAAAACATGTTTTATTAAATATGCCCTTGTTTAAGGAATATGTATTACAACACTCCACGAAAAGCACAGGAGATAATGTGAGACTTTCTCAGATCTTCACTACATTGAGAAAGTGCTAATTAGTGATAGTGCATAATTTGAACAATTGCTGCTGACAAAGTTCTTGGTAAGCCTATATTTTAAGGTTCTGACAAGTTCCCTTGATTTGAAATTAAATCAATCCCATCCTAAGGCACTCAAAGTAATGAAAATTCCCATCAATTATTACAGAAATAGGAAGTTTGGTCAGGCACAGATTACATCTCATTACCACCTAGTCCTTCTTTAGGGTCAAGTATGTCATTTAGAATTCATTAAAACAGCATACTTCTGTACAAACTAGGTTTTCATTATTTTAATAATGGTATTAATTCAGAAGCATACATTAAACCAATACTGATGCAAATTACAATGTTTAAAATAGCATCTTTCTCATTTTCTTTCCTCCTCACTACCTTGGCCTAGACTCCAACGTGACTTCTGTAGACAGCAGGTCATAATAATTCACAATATATTAAGTTTAATCTTTTCAATTGTAGTGTATAATGCAGAAGGCTGCCCACGTGTTTTTAACATATGTTTGGGAAGAAGGGTTAAATGATAAGAAATTAAAAAAAGATAGAAAAATAAATTAATGAAAATATGTCTGAAGTTTCTTACTTATATATAAATTTCCTATTTGCCTATAAAGACACAGCATTCACAGACAAATGGAGACTTTAGAAAGTGCTAAAGACACCTGATCTCATTAGTTTTCAAATTTTTGCATTATGATATTTCATCTTAGGTATGATATCTTTGAAGCAACTATAGAGATCTACAAATTAACTGAGGTCTCTTTTTCATAGTGGCCTTTAAATAACACTGTGTTAACATAAATGTAATAATATGCTCATTAAAAATGGAATCAGTTTTCTTTGTTATCAAAAACAGTTCACCAAATTTTTAATGTCATAGGGCTATGTGCTTGATGCTGAGAATTAGAAACAAAACAAAACAAAACATGTTTCTCCTCAAAACCTAGGAAATAAATAACTGATATAGAATAAGAAATAATTAGGGTCATTTTTTGTGAAAATAAGGCAAAAAATAAAAATAACAAACATGTAGAGTTGTGCTTTGGTTTAAATTTATATTTTCCTTAAAACAATTGTAAAGATATTATTCTTGTTCAGATAGCCAGAGCAGAATCCAATGTGAATACAGGTGTAATTCACAAGTTCAATTCATGATCAAAAATTGAGTGGAGATAGAAATTAATTTACCTGTGTATTACCTGCTATGAACTACAGCTTAAAAAATGGAGCTAACTTTTGTAATTATAAAGAAAACTTTTTCTGTGTATGGAAACAGAATCCTTGATGATATATAACGTGTATTTCGTGAAGATATTTCTCCCAATTCTCTATGGTCGCCAATTGATATGCTCTGATACAATTATAAATTTTAAAGCCAAGCAAACTTTTTTAGATGAGCTGTGTTTCTGCCTTCCTTGTTTTTATTTCTGTCTTATGACCTTATTCTCTTGGTTCTTTATGACAGACACCAAAATGTCAAAGGATTTATTAAACATTTTCATATCCCAACCAAAATGTTTTACCAGTGAGGGGAAAAGGCCAGGGTACTAATTTTAACCTAAACTTTGGGAGAAACCCTATGACATCCTCTCACAAAGCATAAATATTTACGCACTGGATTACTAGCAGTAACTTCCCTTCTTTTGAGAATGTGGTGTTAAATTAATACTGAAATGTTTGGAGGTACCAAAGCCTCTCTCTCTCTCTCTCTCTCTCTCTCTCTATATATATATATATATATATATATATATATATATATATATATAGCTAATATATATATTAGCTCAAACTAATTTTAAAAATATGATGAAATGTTACATTTTTGTTATATATATACATATATATGCATACACTATATATAGCTTATATATATAGCCTATGTATATATATAACAAAAATGTAACATTTCAGCATATTTTTCATCATATTTTTAAAATTAGTTTGAGCCAGTTATGCAATTTGAGACAAGAAAAAATTAATTAATTCATTTTATATGGCTGAGTAGTACTCCATGGTATACATATATCACACTTTATTAATACACTCATGAATTGGTGGGCACTTGGGTTGATTCTACATGTTTGCGTTTTTGAATTGTGATGTGCACAGACGGAAGTAAAACTCAGTGGGAAATCAAGCAGGTGGCAGGGGTTGGGGAGGAGAGAATAGCTGAAATCATACCTAATGGGTACAATGTACACTATCTGGGTGATGGGCACTCTTCGACTCAAACAGTACAAAATCAATCCATGTAACCAAAACATTTGTATCCCCGTAATATTCTGAAATTTAAAAAAGAAAGAAAATTTTAAAATATCATTTAAATTAAATTGAATAAAAAATAGTCTTAATACCTGATTATAATTATTAGTGTTTCCAAACTTGACATCATCAGGAGAAAATTAACAGGAACTCCCATTCTCCAGACATGGAGTCAGGAAAGAGGCTCACACAATACATGCAAACTGAGTAAAGTAAGTAAGTCTCTTTTTAGTCTTTTTATACTATTTCTATATATGATTATATTTCCTGAAAGCAGACTATTCTGTTTAAAACACCCTTTATTAGAATTCTGCTCAGAAGAGACAGTGGCCATAATGAGAGCTGTTAACACTGTTCTGTGTAACAGTAACCTCCAACAAGTATTTGAGGGCTTCTTGCCCTCTCCTACATTCAGGTAACCTCTATCGTTATAAATATATACCCAGATTTTCTTTCTTTGTAACACAGTATAATGTTCATAAATGTTTTTCAGTGTTAACATTTTAATAAGTTAATATTATCTCACCAAAGGAAAAAAAGCATTTGAAAACATAGAAGAAAATTGCAAACATTTCCCAAAACCAAGAAATATGGATAACAGATTGGCATAGTTACTTTCAGTCTTCTCCTTTCCCTGATTAAACATTGAAGCTCCTTCTATGTATGTAAACTGTATATTGAAGCCATTTCCCTTGCTTGCAAAGGCTGTCATTCAACTTTACTCTTAACAGGGGCATAACTTTTATGGAATGCTTTATAATTTATAAAATTGCTTATCATTTCATGTTTACTTTTTAGGAAATGTATTATTATAAATTATAATTGGTGCATATATGTATCCATATTCTGTGCTTAACTGTGAAATATATAGCTTAATATTTTAATATAAATATTTAAAATTATGAAAATAGACTTATTTTCACTTTGAAATTATATATTGGATATTTTAAGAATGTAGAAACATTGAACAATATAGAACTGACATTGATTGAATAATTCTTCTGTAACAATGTCCTAGATAACGATTCTCTATGATTGCATTTAGAGAATATGATGTAATAGGAGGCAGTATAGTGGAGAGTTTACCTGCACTGACTATGGAGCCTATTTTCCTGTATTCAAATCTCAGTTGTGTCGCATAGTAGATATATTATCTTGGGTAAATTATTTAACCTTTTTGTTTCTCCTCCTCATTTGCAAAATGGAGGTGAGGGTAGTAGTACACCTATTTGACAGGGTAACTGTAAGGATTAATGAGTTAATATCTATAAGCCATTAAAATAGTACCTAGTACATAGTAAATCACACATACGTGTTAACTATTATGATAGGAAAATATATATGAGGTTACTGATACTTTTCTAATCCTTCCAAGTTTTAATTTTCTTCACGCATAGAAATATCTGCTACTTTATGTTTTTACTTATTTCAGGCTTATGCAACACTTAGTAAAACAAAACCAAAGAAACATGTTTAGAACCAGAGGAGATCAGAAAAATATCTGCCCAGGCACACTAGTAGTTGTTAGTGACGAGTTGAAGAGATTTCAGCTGGCAGGATAACATGGCACTGTCTGATTTATAATCCCCAAAACAAAAGTAGGAGCTCCCATCACAGAATCCCACTCTGCCAACTTGCTAGATTGCAATCTCTCCATGACTGCTATCAGCTACGCCGTAGGAAATCTAGGGAGCTGCAGTCCTCACTGGGGGTGGCCCACCTTTTTGAGGCACACACCCTTTACCTAATTTTTTCACCTGTATTTTCCAATATTCCTGGACATGCCAGGTGTCATTATAATTATGTAATTTAATAAAATATTGAATAATTTGATAAAAATGTACATGTAAAAGGAAAGGAAATCAACATTTTAAAAAATAAGTTGACACATTTGGTGAGAATTTAGTGGAGTTGCATCTTTAAAAATAACAGCAAAAAGCTGCCATCAAATAAGGTAGATACGTGAGACAATTATGTAGAAAAATCATAAAACCTAGTAAGGTTTGACACACACATGAGTTTTCAAATGTCGTCAACTTCTTACTCTAAAAAATGAAAACTCTGAGTTGTAGAGTATGCATTATGAGTGTGATTTATGCCCATAAAACTACCAAGAACATAATCAGATAAAATCAAGAAGATAATAAAAAAATTATGACTTCACCACATCCCCCTCCCACATGCATAGGTTACAGTGTTTATTTGCTTGTTTGTTGTAATAGACTTTATTTTTAGAGCAATGTTAAGTTCACAGCACAATTGAGTGGAAAGTAGAGTGCCTGTATAGCCTTGTCCCTTCACATGCACTGACTCTCCACCCTCCCCAACATCATCTGCCCACACATTTATTTTTCATGATTTGTCTTGAGATCATTGTAAATTTGCATGCAGTTGTAAGAAATAATACAGAACCCATGCGCCCTTAGCAGTATCATCTCACACAACTGTAGTACAAGATCACAATCAGGAAGAGATTGATACAGTCCACAGATCTCATTCAGATTCTACCCGTTTCCCGGGCACTCTTTTGAGTGTGTGTGTGTACTTAGTTGTACAAAATTATATGACATATGTGCATTGATGAGGCTACCATCACAGTTGAGACATATGACATTTCCAAGACAAAAATATCTCAGGCTACACTTTTATAGCCATAGAGTGATTGGGGCCATATTTATTTTAGCAAATACATATGGTGTGAGTCAGGAGCTTTATACAATTTAACTCATTTAATATTCTTCTTCCAAATTTTACAAATGAGGAAATCGAGACAAAGTAAAATGAGTAAATTTCTCTAAGTCACAGAGCTGCTCAGCATGATGGTTCTTCACAGGATTTGAACCAAGAACATCAGGCCTCAGGGGGCAAGCATTAGATTCTGTACTGACTCACACATCAACTGGCGAGAGATCTCATGTTTGTTTACATGTTTTGAGTTAAAATAAAATAATTAAAGTTCATTTGTCTTTTTACGATCTACTACTTTAATCATCCTTTTCAATTATCCAATCAACACTACCCTGAGATGATCCGATAAGACATATTAATAGTTAAAATGTACATGGTTTTCTTACCCTAAGCATAATAGAACTGCAAAATTATACATAAATTATCTTTTCACTAAACAAAATCCAACAATAAATGTAATAAAAATTCATAATTTCTCTTGGAAATATAAAATTTGTTATCAGTATACAACCATTCATAAATCTAAGAAATTGAGTGCTGTGAATCACTACAAAGAATTTATTCTAGAATATTGCTAGAGCATATGGAAGACTGATTACTTTTCTATGTCAATAAGGAATTCTTTGATACATAAAATTATGCATATTTTGCCTGGTCATCTACTATGGGATGTTTCTTTAAGAATCTATTATATACCAGGACTTTCACAGGGATTAAGACCTTAATCCTCATTTTTCCTTAATTGAGTACATAGTCCAGGAGGTATACACTAGTAAATGATAATGCATTGGGGTAAATGTAAGCTGCAAAGACAGGTGAAACTACCTCTGCTTTAGGAGATATGAAAATAGTAGTCAAGGGATATTTCACAGGAGAGATGGCACTTCTGAGAAACTATACTAGTGAGCCAAATAAGGCAAGAATGACTTCAGGAGAATGAGTAATACAAGCAAATGACAGTCATGAATGTGCACACGTCCTTTGTATAACAATAAGACTGAGGCAAGGCATGATACCTTGAGGTATCAGGTGTTGAGGTCATCTGTGATGTAGATGATGAATAGATTCTGTCTGGAGTAGAGGAAAGACATGAACTGCTGACTATAGAGAGCCTATAAAGAAGTATTAATAATGAGTGAGATGTGTACCATCTGGGGGATGGTCATGCTGGAAACTCAGACCTGTGGGGGGAGGGAGTATAGGGCATTTATTGAAACCTTAAAATCTGTACACCCATAATATGCCTAAATAAAAAAATCAATAAAAAGAAGTATTAATAATATGGATGATGCTTTGGAGAGTGGCAAGGAAGGCCATGATTGGTACTGAAATTCTGCATTTTGCTATATATGGCACAGAGCATTAAACAGAGCAAGGATCAAATATCAGAATTTCAACCTTGACTCCTATAGTCACTGATGTTGTTTACTAATTTTGCCAAAATTTTAATTCTGTCCATTGCCAGCTACATACTGTCTGGGAGGCAACAATAAGCAATAGTCATGATCATGGGCTTTGGATAAAGTTGTACCTGGTCTTGACTTTCGTCATGGTTTTGTTCTGAGTGAATTAGACATAACACTGGTTCCTTGTGTTGTACTTTAGAAAATATGACTAATAATTTAATCCATCTTAAGAAAATTTAGTTTAAATTAAATGACTTTGTGTCCACAGAATACAATGTCTGGCACATAAGTCCTCATCTAATGGTAGATATTGTTTCTTCCCCCTTGCCATAGCAGCATTTCTTATCTAAACTGATAATATTTATCATGCTTTGTTGGAATTTTTGCCTGAATACTGCTGACTTGCTTTGTTCCATTGCTCGTAATATCCTCATTGGCGAACTGATGTGTCTTTGTCTAATTCAGATTGTTGCAAGTTTTTGTGCCACCCAGAGGTGATTTGACTTGGCTTTGTATCCATTGTATGGCTAGATCAAATCATACTCAAAGAGTGTGGTTCTCAAAATATAATGTGCAGCATAATCACATGGAGGAGTTACTAAAACACGGACTGTAAGACCATTGGGATATGTATGCTATCATATAGTTGGCCTTACTGATGTAATTCATTCAAATTCATTTATTAGTGGCTGATAAAACACCTGTCTCTAGATTGCATGCTATCAGGGATCAAAGAATCTTCCTCTTTTGAAGTTACTACCACATTATAATAAGTCAAAATGAGATGCTACCCTAGGGAAATGTTATAACAAAACAGCTAAGACTGTGGGCTATGCTCTCATTACATCAAAGCTGGGTAATAATTCTTATGCTTACTAACTAGACAAGTTAGTTTCCTTTGTTGGGATATACTTTGTTTTTATAGAAAACGATGATAATAGTATAATACTAATAATTTTTCATATTATTAAATGAGAATTAAGAAGGAAATTCCTTAAGAAGCGATAAAGGTTAATTCCTAATTCTGTTATCTTGCTTATAAAATTCCAAAAGCTCAGTAATTTTATGATGTATTATTACTCAGGATCCAGGATTTGATTTTGCCCCACTTAGAGACTAATAAGTCAGCTGGTTATTGTTTCATGGATTCTGACATAAACCCCTTGAGTCAAAGACAAAAGAACTTATTACTCATGACAAAACATGTAGCATAGTTTATTTCCATTACTCCTGCACCTCAAGCCCCATGGGGTAGGGGGGCACGGAAGGGACCAGATGGATACTATACAGGCAGTGGGTTTGTGTCACAGCTGAGATACACTGGACTTGGGGAATCCAAATCTATTATAGAGCAAGTGGTAAGTAAGCCTGCTCTTGTCCTGGAGGGAGCCATTATCTCCTCTGCAAAGGTCATTCAGTATAAACGCCACGTTGAGAAATACCTCAGATATAGGGAAATCAGGGCCTTGCCTTCTTGGCAAGCTTGCAAGAGGTTTAGGACATACCCAAGGAGGAGTATCTTTCAATAAGCACAATTTCTGAAGTACAACACTGAACTATTATTAATTAATATGACTGCATTATATTTTGATGGTATGACTTACTTATTCAATATATATATACATATATATATAGATTGATTGCCTATTCTGTATTAGAATTGTGCTAATTATACAGAACAGATATGACTCCTGTTAAAGTTCAATGAAGGAGACAATTCTATGCATAAATTCATAATTTCTGATTTTCACAGGGGTTATAAAGAAAAAAAGAGAACTTGGAGCAAGATATGAAGAGAACATCTGATTTAAATAGAAGAATCAGGGAAGACCTCTCTGAAAAAGTGACAGATAAATAGAAGAAAAACACATAAATAATGGAGGTGGTTCCATCCTCCCGTGTGTTAAATACCTAAGACGTCCTGTTTTAAAATACAAGTCAAAATATAAAATACCTTTATCTCCACATAAAATTCTTGCAATTCATTCATTTAATAGTCAGAATTTTAAATAAAGAGAGTCCCTTCTGGGTTTGGAGGCACAATCAAAAATTCTAAAACAAGAATCTGCTGCGTTTTGAGACCTATACCCTATTCCATAGATAAGCTGTCTTTTATTGAGCCCTAGTTTTGTAAGAAGTTCTATAAATTTTAAGAAACAAATCAAATGGATATCACACATTTGGAAGAACAAGTGCACCACATGAGAGATAAATACACTATGTCTTTGATCAGACAGGAGCCTCTAAAGAATTAATTTTACAGGAGACACAGAGGGATGATCCATTCAGCATCTTTGAATTTCATTCTGACTTTTGAAATAATGCACGTTCTTCTGATTTTTTAAAAATCGCTTGTCATTACATTTCCCTAATTTGTCATTTGATAGATCCAAACAGCCTTAGAAAAACATCTCTGATTCAAACAAATGATTCTTTAATTCAAGGCCTCCTTCACTTTCTATCTTAGTGTAGCAGAGTGTCCCAGATGAGCTCAAACCAAGATTCATTTTGAATGATTCAGGAAGTTGTAGACCATTCATCTCTCTGGCATATATTTTCGTGAATTGTGCAAGTGTTTGCAGGATTTGGGAGAAGGATTGAAGCAGCTATGTGCACAGTGTAAGGTACAGAAAGGGCATAAAAGGGGAATAGGGGAGAGAAAGGAAGGTGAGAGAGAGGATGGAAAGGGAGAGAGAGAGAGAGAGAGAGAGAGAGAGAGAGAGAGAGAGACTTTTGACTGCCCACCATGATAGACTGCTTTTGAAAGAACTCTACAGAGAGAGTGCTGTTAGGATCTGAAGCTAAATAAGTTGTTTTTATAATAGTAATTCAAAAACAACAACAAAATGCTTTCAAACTTTGCTACAATCAGGATTATAGAGGAACCAGAGTTGAAAATTTGGATTGAGGTCAATTCTTCACCTCAGATGGATTGCTCTTGTCGTTCATGAACTTAGGCATTTTGAGAGCCCATATTATTTCGCAGCATAGTCAGTGCATAGTACCTCCATGAAGAATTCAGAGCAGATGAAACTGAAATTTTAGAGGGGCACTTAAGAAATATCCCTAAAGAATCTCAGCAAAGATTATGGAAATTAGTCTAGATCACTCCTGCTGAGTTCCTGTAGCTAAGATAGTTGGGATAAAAAGTCTCATTAATTAGTAAGTAATGTTTGTGTAAGCATAGTTCCCCCACAGATTGGTGGTAGGACTCTAAAGGAATAAACACAGGTCTATGACTTTGGTTTGGGTCTCTGTGATACCACACTATCTCATTACATCCAGAAATAAACATGGCACAAGAAGGACCATTAAATAAATTAATGACAAACCAGCAAAAAACACCTACTGCTTGATCTACTGAAATTTTCACTTTTTAATTTGTTTGTTTGGCTTGATGCAGTAATAGTTTAAAAATATAGATAGATAGATAGATAGATAGATAGATAGATAGATAGATAGAGTAATAGTTTAAAAATAAAATATAGCCAATGGAGTAATTAACTCATGTGCTTTTATAAATATCCATATCAGTTAGTTTTTCTATCTAATGAAATTATAAAGAGATGATTTTACTAATGTACTTATAACTTGAATGGGTAGGAACTAATATTTTTTACCTTATTTCACTCTTATTTATTAAAACTGGGTTTGAAAATAATCAATTCTTTAGGTGACATATTTAGGTAACTTGTGCTTCTGAATTTCTTCAAATAATTGGATCAACTCATTAAAAAATACTCACAACTTAGTGATACATATGTTTAAAAAAACAAAAGAAAACCAAAATCAAACAGCAGCAACAACAAAGAAAACCAAATTCAATTGGTTTGTGAAATAATTGTATTTTTCAAAAGTGTGTTCTACATTTTTTGTCAATGTATTCACTTCCAGAACCTTCCCACTGCTATCACATGACAGAATCTATATCTCCTCTTAAACTGGTGAGTCTATGTGATTGTTTCAATTAATAGAATTAGAATGAAGTGATGCCGTGGGACTAAAGTTAGGCTGTGAAATGTGACAAAGCTTTTCTCTGGTTCTATTTTATTCATTATGAAGTCCAAGACACACAGATAGACTCAAGTGCAGAAGAACTGAGTTCAGTCCAGATTTTCATCTGATCTTTCAGTTGACAGCCAGCCCCAGGAGAAATGGGCCATCATGGAAACTGATCCATCAGCCTTCAGGGAGGTTGCTGCATGGAGCACAACTGAGCTCTGCCAAATTTGCAAATTCATAAATAAAATGAATGGTGTTGTTTTATGCCCCTAAGCTTTTGAGTGGTTTAATTTGAAGCAATAAACCGGAATATCAAAATCTTAACAAATTCAAATTTTCCAAAATTGAGAAATAAGGCAAAATGAAGACTGAATATGCTCCACTGTTGTATTAAGTGTTGTGTAACTGGTCTATGAAGAATTATTTAATTTTCTAGCTAGTGAAAATTTGTTTTGACTTGTGTAATTTTGATTAAGCCATAGGCTCTATACACTTACCTGTCAATGTATACTTGTTTTTTTTCCAATAGACATGCACATTTCTCTCTTGTAAAGAGCATAACTACAAAACTTATATTCTTATTGCCTGTGGGGCATTAACCAGTTTTGTATCTACTAGAAAACTCATTTCTAAATTCCTTTCAACTGTTTAACTATAGATACGCAATCTCTTGAACTGTTTTTGATACTCAGCCCACTGAAGTGTTTTTGGATCAGATGTACCATCTTATTGATTCCCTTATTAATGAGTTAACAAAATACTTTTCTTGCGTTTATATTACTAGGATAGTAATGCTTTTAGCTTTTTTGAAAAATATATTTGACATAGGTAAACTAAATATAGTTTTAATTGTGTGGAGTTGGTGATATCAATGAAGATGGTAGAATAAGGACCTTTGACAGTTCTCTCTAATATATGATCAACAAGAAAACTGGAAACAATGTTCAGCATAAACAAAGCTGGTGGAGTCTATTTTTCCTGTTCCTAATACATATATTTTGTGTTTCATATTTAGGCATGATAAAATTACCGTAGAAATAGAGGTGACCTCTTCAACTCATATAGTGATAATATTGTATATTTATTTCAATAGCACTGACTTTCAAGTGCTATAATTTTAATCCCATCTAAAAGCAACAATCAAAAACTATGTGGCTCGCAAAAAGAAAATAAACAAGGGTTTAAATTCGTGGCTGTAGTGGACATATCTTTTTTCAATTCAACTTCACTGAATTTGTCATCTAATCTTTACTGAAATGCTCAGCAGGATCTTTACAAGGGTCCTTTAGATGCAATCACTGAATGATCAAAAGTGAGGAAAAAGGGAGTTTTGTATTTTAAACAGGAAATATGATTTAAAAAGTAACCTGTGATAGATGGTTTATTATTGTTCCTTCGGCCCCAAACTTCAGTTTCTTCTATGAAGTCTTATGTTGTTTTAAATTTGAGATGCTTATTTTGCTAACAGTTCCTAAACTGTAGGAAATTAGTATGGACAGTGTTTGAATAATTTAAATATTTTTCCAAAAATCTGAATTTTTGTAATAAAAGAAGTTCAGGATTAGAGCCTATTAAAAAGAAAATATATATTGAAATTTTAAGGACTGTATAAAGTCAAACTTGCTCAAAGATTGTTCAGTGTTGCTAATAGTTTAGTATTTTCAAACAAACTGGAGATATAACCAAAAACTCTTTCCTCACATATATGACAGTCATTTAAAAAAATCAGGCCCTTAGGAATCAGTCACTTAAAAAATTAGGAAAATAAAATCTAACAATTTATATCTTGTCCCTAAGTACAATGTATACTTATATAAGAATTGAATGAAAGTTGTATGATTATTTTGATATGATATAAACAATATATATTTGTTCTTAAAGGAAAATATAAAATACAGATAAGCAAAAACAGGACTTACAAATGACCATAATACAACTATAGTATGAATTTATGCATATTTTTCATATGTTAATTTACTCCATCATCATTTATTTCTCTATTGATCTGTCTAACCATTCATCTAACTAAATATTATCTATCTATATCTCATCTATCATCAGTCTCCATCATCTCGTGATACCATCTGGCTTACTCACAAAATGAGAAACCAACAAGTTCATAGCATAGACAATTTTAAAATCTGAACTTTGTAATTAAGTGATATAACATATGGTTGTTTCTATTTCTACATTATCCATCACATAAATGGGTAAAGACTATTATTAATATATTAATGCATGTGAATTATATTTCTTTATATAGATGTTGTAGCAGATACTGTTGGTTGTATTACTGATAATTATTGTTCCTTTCTTCTTTATGACAGGCACCTAAATTGGTTCAGATATTCATTTGCCTGTGTAACTCGGAGTTTAGCCTATTCCAATCTTCAGAGAGAAATTCTGATGGATTTAAAGACATTAATGTTGTCCACTCCCCATGGTAGAGTAAGTTTTTGTCATGGAAATGTGGCATAATTCTGGTAAATTTGATGCAATACACAGCACTTTGATTAAATATATTTAATATGTGTTATAATCATAAATATTAATGTTTTTAGGAAATAATGCTAGCAGGACCTAGATAATCACAAGTTACATTAATTCATAAAATATTTTTACTTATCTTTTGGCGGAATGATTTGGATGTATAATATCTGACACATTTTCAACTGTTAATAGCCAATTGTATTCTAAATTGTGATATTCTGGTTATAATTTATAATATACTCATCTTTAGGAAGTTTAAATTTATACAACAGATTAGTATATATTTATATTTATGCACTGTCTTTGAGATATTGATATTCTGCACTAGGCTTATTTTGCAATTAAATATACATGTATATACAGTATACAATAATATACATGCATATATTTGTATATATATAATATATCCAGTGTATATTATAGTTCTGTCTCTTATACACACTCTAGCTACATATATTTAGAGGGAAAGAGACAGAGAGTGTCAGAATTTTGATTCATTAATCAAAAGATTTTAGGCAAAACTCAAGAGCCTGTTTTTTTGGGGGGTTATTGTTTGTTGCTAATCATATATAATTCTAAATTACTAGATATTTAATTTCCTTAACTTTATGAAGGAATATTAAAGACTTCAACTAGTTCCAATCCTATCAAACCACTGCTATACAGTGTCACCTGGGTTCTCTGCAAGTCAGATGCCATTTAACAGCTTCCAAGGTGAGAGAGGAGACCCTGGATTGTCACAAGAAAGAGTGTTCTATTGAATGAGCACAAAACAAAATATTTAATGATATATTTTTATCCTAAATTTCAGAATTTCAGTTTTCTGCTTTTATTTTCTTTTATTATTTAACAAAAAAATAATGTTTATATTTTCACAGGCCATATATAGTCAGGTTTATGTACTTTTGTGGAGAGAAAAAAAAAGTCTGCAGACAGATAACTTTTTCTATTTTGGCTTTTACCTTTTACAAACTTATTTATTCAACAACGAGATTGTAAAAGTGTTCTTATAGTGGTTTATTCAGGATACTATGGGGACAAAGTTTGGACACTTACATACAACAATTAGTTTTGTACACAGATATAGAAATACAAGAAAGGCAGGTGATATCAAATATCAAAATATATTATAATACGAATCTACTTATTTGTAGGTCTTGCAAATTGTAGAATGATAGGGAAGGACAAGGAATTGGGAGCCCATGAAAAGCAAAAAGGAAGGAAGAGATGAGCAGAAAGTTCCCCCAAGGCTTAGGAGAAAAATTGAGAAGGAATAATCAGCAGTTCCATGCTCATTTTACACAAATGTCTTATATTATTCCTTCAATAGCATTATTTCTGTAATTACTTGCGGAGGTGTGTTTGGGGTGTGTGTATAAGGTAAGACTGAATGTATAATCTTCTCTATCCCATGTATTCCCTTGTTTCTACAAGACCATATTTATGAGGTACTGAATTTCACTTACACAAATGCATCTATAAATGTCTCCATCTCAAGTTAATTCAATGAAAAAGAAAATGGTCTCTGCATTTGATTCATCCATAATGAATGCAAACAGGGTCACTTCTAGACACCAAGTATAAGCGTTTTATTTTAAATTTAGTATATGACAGGGATTCATTTTCTCTCCAGAAATGTAATACTAAATATTGTCCATTTAAAACCTAATAAAATGCTGAATGGAAAAGATTTATAAATCAAACACATTAACATTGCAAATGTCTTTGAATGTTGCAGGTTGCTATCATTGCACTGATTTTATTTGACTCCATGGTACCATTATGCTAGCTTATGCTAGCTGCTGCTCTAAATTTAGCTCATTGAATGCCTGATAAAATGTCATGTACTGCAAGTCCATTATAAGCACATCAACTCTTGCATCTGCAGTTTGTAAGTTTAGACAGTTATTCTTTGAAAGAACTCTTAATGGGCTTCAGAATTTGATAAATTGTGAACTATTTTATCTATTATACCTAGGACATGGCTGCCCAAGTCAAAATAGATGCATTACCACATTTAACTTAAAGATCACAGCAAATTAAATGGAAGTAGTATCCATAATACAAATTTTCTTATAATAGTATACATTTATAGTTATTTGAAGTAGAGAATCAATTTAGTATAAAATATAAACATACAAATCCAATTTTATTTATTTTAATAAAACTCAAAACTCTAGTAATAACAACAGAAGTAGTAGATTTCTTTATTGAACATATAGGTTAAACCAAAGACTGGCATATATACTGATATTTAAACCTCACAGCAATTCTTAATGTGGGTGTTATTTTCCCTTTATACAATTGGAGAGACTGAATTCAGGGAAGTTAATTATTTTTGCAAGATTCATAGGAGTTAATCAAAGCAGAGTCAGGTTTGGAGCCCAGAGGTTGTTAGTTCCAAAGCCATTGTGCTACTAAACTATCCTAATAGAAATGTGTAGTTAGATATTCCTTTCTGCCCTCATAATTTTAGTTGTCATCAGCTGTGGCAAATAATTTAGATTGTGAAAATAAGAATCTGTTTGAGGTAAAACTGCAAACCTTGAGTAAAGGTCTAGATGGGTTGAATACCTGGATATCATGTGTTGCCCACAGCAGGGCAACACTGCTCCCAGGAAAATGTTTTCTTATGCTAAATCAAGGGTGGGAAGAAATTTAAAAAGACACTATGGTTTTGCCCTACTGCTTAGCTCTTAGTTTCTCCTGTTGGAGACAGTTCTCCAGGGTACTGAGTATGACAAAGGCAGGCAGAGATTAAATATCCCTTATAAAGAATTTATTTTATTATTTTGCTTTCTTTCTAAGTTTTCTCCTTGGCCTGTAGGTATGTGTTTATTTCTACTTTTAGAGATTCACTCAGTTATTCATTTACTAACTTTTTCATAAAAACATGTTACAGTTGACTATGAAATGCCTTGAAGTACTGAAAAAGGAAAGGAAAATGTGCAAAAGAAGGTAAGTGCATTTGGTTCACAGTTGTTTTTCCTGATAAATCTTGATTAACACTAATATCTACTTATAAAAATGCTTAATCATTTCTATATATTTTATCCTGTATCTAAGTGTTCTCTGTAACATATGCAAAGGATGAAGCATAATGATACAATTAAAAACACCCAGTTTACAGATGAGAAGATACTTAAGTATCTTTCAAACCTGAAAATGTAACTGCCATCCAGAATAAGTTTTTCATGTTTTGCTTAGATCTTGCTTCCTGAGTCTGTAGATTATATATCTTGCTTTCTGGATCTGTGGATTGCTTTCTTTCATTAGTTCCCCTCCAAAATTTTATTTTGTCTTCTTCTAAGAATCCTATTAGAAACATCTTATACATCGTCATTTCGCATTTCATGACTCAACACGTATTTATAATTTTAATCTCCTTGCTCTTCAGAAATGCATTTCAGCTTATTTTTATCTATATCTATGTCTGTAACTATATTTTATTTATCTATGTCTACTATACGTGCTTTTCTTATCCTTTCACTTCATTTTATCCTTTCGTTATCCTTTTGCTATCCCGTATATTCTGGATATAAGTCCTCTTACACACACACACACGTATATACACATAGACACACATATGTACACACACATATATGTAAAACACACATACATATGCGTGTTAGTTTTCTATTACTACCATACATTTTTTTTTATCCTTTCTTGTATTTACAAACATTTGGATTATTTCCTGATTTTGGCTATAAGATATAAAGGTGCTACGAACATTTGTGTACAAGTCTTTGTATGGACATACATTTTTCAATTTTATTATAGAACTATCTAGTATTAGACTGGTTGGGTGATAATCAAGAGCAGAGATTTAAAATTTTTGCATAGACAGCAAGAGGATCATCTCTTAGTCTGAGACCAGCAGGCTGTATAATAGAAAAAGATGAATAAGGATCTTGGGGACTTAGGGAACTGCAAGAAGCAGGGGGATGTCATAGATAAAGGTGTATGTTGTCTTGGCCATGTAAGATAACAAAGAACTATTATGAATATAAATGTAAGATGGGGTTAAATTTAAGCTGTGAAAGAGGAGTATGAGACCAAAATTGTATCTGAGTAAATAAAGGTAAAGGATTATAAAGAATCAATGAGTGTCATCTGAAATTAACTTAATCATTAAATTTCATGGGATTGAAACTTATTTTACAGAAAATTCTATCTCGTGATACTCCTCTCTTACACACTGAGGTCATTGCAAAATGCCCACATGAAGTACAAACTAAAAAATCCTCCCCCATGAACATCTCTATTCAGTTAAGCCCAACCTTGAATATCTACTTGGCCATTTGAAAACTTGACAAGCTAATTTTCTGTCTCTAAACCTCTGGCTCGTCAATTCTTTTGGGGCCTTTCCAAAGCCTATTTTCAGTAATGGCTGTCCTTTGTTGTTCTGTGGCTGGTTTACAGAATCTTAAAATATTTTATTATCCCACTCTATGACATCATGGGAACTAGGCCATGCAGTTATTTCTTTTTCTTGTCCTAGCTTCGAAAAGTGACATTGTAAATAATGCTTTTACACAAAATAGAAGAAACACACTCTATTTGTGACATTTTACGCATTCACATTCCCAGTGAAAGCCCTATTCCTTCTACCTCCAAAATCAGGGTTACAGAGCAGCACATCAAGAGATAAAACAGCAGGCGGCCAATTTTTAAAGAGTCCTAAAACATCACACCAATACTGTAGTAAAATATAAATCTGTCCCAAATAAACATGCTCATGTGTACACATCTGTATCTGTGGAATACTTTACCATAGCAGTCTCAATGAGCTAAAATTCAAAATAGAATAATAGCCTAACAATACTTACCCAGGATAAATGATATTTAAATTTAAATTTTAAATGCTTCATATATCTCATAATAAGTTGTCCATTTCAAGGGAAAAAATCAGGAAAGGAAACTGATAAGAAAATAACTAACTGATACATAAAATTAGAGAAAATCCTGTCATTATTTTAATCACTATCCCTTTTGTTAGTGTAAATAAACTAGTAAAGGAATATGTTTCAATTTGGAATTAAAGTATTGTGTAATAATTCTTATATACAAAGTGTTAGAGAATAAAGAAATTGGAAGTAATATATGTCAATATTAAATTATTTTCTTTAAAATCCCTCTAAATAAATTCTAAACATTTAAAAATTATTGTTTTTAAAAAGGAGCATTTTATTAGACTACCTGGAGATAATAATATCTGGTGACTCCCTGCTTCAGTGTTAGAAGTTTAGTCTATGAAATCTCTTCAGTTTCTCTAAATGATCACTTACCTTATGAAATCTTCAATTTAGCTAAACATTTAGGACTTGGACGACACTCACCTCTCTCATCTGTTCTTCTCTCCCACAAGGCCATTACTAACTACAAAGAGTAGTAATACTTAGAGAGTCTACAGAGAATGGGGGGAAAAAAAACCTAAACAAAAACAACAGCAAACTATCCCTCACATCCTGTTCCTCATTTCAATAATTTTAAACTCTGAATATAAATCTTGGGTTACAATGAACCCAGGAGCATCTGATATTTGATATTTAAAGATTCTGCTACTAGTTACACATTGACAATGTAATCATATGTTTTTTAATTATAATGTAGCTTAACTGTATATACGGTGTCATCAGTGATATTGCCATTAAGATTGGAAAATGTGCAATTATTCAGTTTTTCACACCACAAATGAATTGCTTCCTATGAACATATTTTAAAGTATGTTTTTTATATAATTGTGTGTGTTCAAATTGTGTGAATATGTTGTCAATAACAATGATTTTTTGAAATATATACCACAGTAATATCATTTATTCACATCATATTAATTAACAGTATGACTGAAAAGATGCTTATGACTTTTTGATGACTTTTTGATGAAATTAGATTTTTTTAAAAATATTTTTCCTATAGTAACTGGGATATTATTTATTTGATAACTACAAAATATACTATTTGGATTTTTGAAAATATATCTTTGAAGATATTATTATATATATCATGATCTACCTACTAACTAAATATGCCAGGTATTGATTTTACCAGATCTGATAAAAAAAAATATTGCTCTAGTATAGGGGTTGGTAAAATTTTTACATGGAAAAAATCAGATAGTACACATTTGGGGTTTTTCAGGATACATATAGCCTCATATTTTTAGTTTTTCTTTCCTACAACCTTTAAAAATATAAAAAAATTTGGCTAGCCAGATGTATTAATGGAAAAGCAGGCCATAGCCCTGATTTTTTTCTTTGCTGAAGTCCCCTCTATTTTGTTTTTAAAGAAAAGAATAGTATCCATGACAACATGATATCGCAAGATACACCCTTGGAATGAGACTCTGTTAAAAGAATGTTTAAAACCAAATAATTATAATTTCCATAAGTAATAATATTTTGATCTAAATTGTTTCCTTCTTACAAGTCATGAAAACTCCATTTTGGTAAGCTAACTTATTTAATTAGTATTAATAAACTTTAGCTAATCACTATAATAAATAATGCTACAATGTCAATTTCTTAATACAATAGAACTTTACTACTTATTCATGTGAGAATCCAACTACACAGATGTCCAGTGTTTAATTCAGAGATTCGTGCTCTTTGGGTTTTGTGATTTCTCTCATCTCTAGGTTTCTAAAGGCTTGTTCATTTACTCAGAAGACAATACAAATGACTATGGTGGTTGGCAGGTCAGGTTTTGTGGGCATATATCGCTACTAGCACATTCTATTGGCTAGATCTTAAGCAACATAACCACACCTAATGTAAGTGTGGTGTTTGAAAAATGTAGCCTATTTGTGTGTCCACTAGAAAAAGCAAACATACTTTGTTGAATACCTAGCAGTTATGGGACATAATTGAATACTATCTCTTCCTCTGTAATTACAATATCCCCCTTAGGATGTCTCCCAGACTTACAGAGATCATTCAGATGAGCTCCTTGCCCATACTGTATACCATGTGTTTCATCATTCTTGCCACAACTGGTTGCATCAATGTTGGATACCTGCCTACAAGTAGCTATCAATAGTAGCTACCTATTCTATCTGGTTAATGTATGTACCAATTAGATCTCTCTTGGGGAATTTTAGATCAAGGCACAAGAAGAGTCAGCTAAGGAGTAATAGTGAGGTATTGTAGAATCAAAGATACAGAGTGGTTGAGCCACCGTGACCATACAAGTAGAAGGAAATGATAGATGCCTGAGTCTGAGAGTGCAACAAGATAACTGACCTGCTAAATCATAGAGTCCAAAGTGACAATTGAAATACTAGCCTCAGTTACTTGATCTGTTTCCATCTTTCTTAATTCCATTGTATATTAAGAATAAACTATTCTCAGTTAAGTTTACCTGTGTGAGTCCATAAATTAAATCCAAATATAAATTGTATTGTATAAAAACATTTAGTTAATTTGATCAAATTTAACCAGTTTGATTTTAACCAAGATGGAAGCTTATCCTTCATGAGTAGTAAATGCATGTTCACTGATTTTCTGGTGATTGTGATAGGTAATGTCAGACTCCTTGTATTCTATTCTTCTACAGGTATATATTAATGTTTCTCATTATGACATTTTCCATATTTATGAAACACTGTATTTATTATATTTTTCTTAGACATCAGAATGTGATTTCCTTGGACCACTCTAAGCACAGGTGCATTCAATTAAGTATATATCATATTGAAACTCCCTAAGTGAAAGGGACTGATTGCTTTAGCCAGTCATCATCTAATCATTTTTGAGATTATTACTCTACCATCAAGAATATTCCATGAACCATAGCACAGAATTTTAAACTTACCAATAGATGTTAATTAACACATGCTTTGATCAGACATATAATGGGCATTTATATGTATATGTAATGACATCTACATATTTTATTTGTATATTTACTATAGCACAACATATAAAAATGTAACAATGGAACTAAAATCAAGTCTCTGAATACTTAGTCAAGAGAAAGAAAAAATATGCCTGTGGGTGCCAAGCCCATAGAAAGTAATTTAAAAGGGCTATAAGTGAAAGGTAAAAGAATGGGTGCCCTATTTGTTCTGAAGAAGAGAAACTTAGCAAAGGTTTTGAAATGCTTATTTAAAATCAAGATAATTGTTAATGGATCTAGAAGAATTCTTAGATATTTGGATTTCACAGAACATCAAAATTCAAAATATATATGGGAGAGGGGTTACTGGGTTGGCAATATTTACTTCTTTATAAGGTTATAAAAAGTAAAACAGAAAGGTAGATTCTACCATCCCAAAGTAGCATCTTTCATCGCTATTATTTTATAGAAGGAAAAATATTTAAATACCAACAGTTAGGAAATAATCTCAGACTTAACAATGAATACATGTAGCTTTAGGGAATATTTTACTGAATTAACTTTTTTATTTTCTTTTTGACATGGACAAATACAATCTCATTATGCAAAGACATCGGTTAGTTGATCAGCACTTAGAAATGGCTAAATTAGATTTGGATCCCAAATAGACCAAATGTACCAGAGGTAGAGAACAGTCCAGTGCCAAGTGTCTAGATGTGGTTGAGAAAATCAAATTCGGAAGTCTGAGACATAATAATAACATATTTGCTCCTTATTAAAGGCTCTTAGATGTGCTGGGGAAAAGCTGCCTCTCAGCTCACACTTGAGCTGGCAAAGCAAAACTTCATTGGATGCAGGTGAGTGGAAATTCAAATTGGATTAGCTGGCAGCAGATCAAAATCAAGACAAATGAAATTGTCATTAGATCTTGAGGATATAATCTGTTTGACTTTTCCTTGTGTGCAAATTGAGTTTCTCTTTTCACTGCTAATTAAAATAATATGCTGAAGGAGAACTGCACTATTTATAGGAAAGTAGACTATTTCTCATCAACATCAATTCAATAAGCTCAGTCTTAATATCTCTTGCCCCTGAAAAGGGAGAAGATGAGATAGTCATAGGGTTATATAGGTGAAATATAAATGCAATTTACCATCATAAAAGATTTATCTCCTCTCAAAATTTCCCTCAGTCTAGAATTTCTAGAAAATTCTTGTGCTATCCATTGCTATGTAGGTTATATTCTTGGATATGTACTTCTTGTAAATGTACCCTGTATTTTTATAAATGTTTCAGAAAAGTCAGTTCTGTAGATATGTTCTCAATTTATTTTATTTTGTTAATCTTAACTTTGTGTTTTATTCTCTATTTAATTTGCTTTTGTGGTTTCACCAACATGTATAACTTTTGGCAATTATAATAGCAAATACCAAATACTTGCATAGAGTTTATGCATACCAGACAAATGTAAGTGTTGAATTGCATTTCCACTTGCTAGTATTGTAGAACCTTATGTGGTAAGGCCAGAACTGGGGTTCAAGGGCCACGATATTTGGGTTGGAGAGAAAAATAAATCTTTAGTCCATGCTTAGGAGTTTGGATTTTGTCCAGTAATGAGCCAACAGGGAAGTGTTGTGATAAAAATTAATTTAAAATAGCAACCTTGGTGACAGGGAAGGTGATAAATTAGAAGGGATTAAGATATGAGGAAAGTTATAAAAAAATAGAATAATCTTTTATGTAAGGGATTCTGAGAAGCTAAGATAGGAAATTTTTACTGGGGATAAATAAGAAGGATTTAATTTAAAGATACTTTTTGGGATAGAATTGACTTTCTATGACAATTAATGTAGACAGTTGGGGGAGAAGTATAGGTCAATCTCAAAGGCAACTGTGTTTCCATTGTGGTTGGCCAGACAGAAAATATGCTGAAAGAAATTAGTTAAAGCAAAGTTGGAAAGAAAAGATCATGTTTTGGAAAGATAACATTTATGTAGAATATGCAGGCTCTATTCTGAAGAATTAGCTTTATAAAATGAACACTTGGACATCATACTTCCCAGGAAAACTGTTGGTAATCTTCCCATTGTTCTCTGAGTAAAATTCAGCTGCTTACTATGTCATATTGGAGAACCTAAAATATGATTCTCCTCCCTTTCCGTTATATCTCTCACTGAGCATGGACTATCTTCACGACTTTCCTTTAGCTATATACCTAGCTGTTGTACTTCCATCAAAATACCTTGTTGATTATTTCATGTCTCCATTAGCACAGTTGCTTTTTTGGCAACAGAAGGACTAACTTCAAGTAAGGTAAGTCCTTGTTTATTAAGACTCACCATAACACAGCCACCTTTTCTTTGAAAATTCGTTTTTTTCCCTGAGTTCCACCCTGAAGATCAAATTCCAGAATTACTGTCGCATGCCCTGATGGTGTTCCGAAAATATTTTTGCCATAATAGACTTGGGTTTAGTGTTTACATATTTGTTTCCATCAATATAGAACAGACATTACCTTGTATTTTGTTTTCTAGGACAATAGCCACTGTAGGTAAGGAAGAATAATGTTTGTGGTCTGTATGTATGAATATATAAATTAACTAATGCCTAATTGAAATGAGACTGTCTATGAGCAAGCTATAATTACAAATCTGTGTTCCAAATATAAGTTGTACAGTAAGGGAAATATTTGGCTGGCACCCAATAGACAGAAGAGCATTTCAATGGGGGAGTGAGTGGTTACGGTTTTTAAGAACTGAAGAGAGTTCTTGAAGATAAAGGCTGAAAAGAGGCTACTAAGTTTGTACTTAAGGAATCAAGAAAAGACAGAAATTTTTTGAAAACATGGTAACTAGTGGGAGCATATCACTGAGAAGTTCCAAGAAATATGTGGAATAATATATGTATCTAGGTATGTATCTATCTGTCTGTCTAGTTAGTTTAGTGCCTATTCCTTTTTTGATGAAGCAATTTTAGAATACATATACAGCCAGAGACAATTAAATAACCCAAATTTTATACAGTAAATGAATGAGTGAGTCTTTCACATTCTTTCACTAAGATTCAAACAAGGGATCCTAATCAAACATTATGCAACCTAGACTTATGTGATGTCATGCTAGGTAGACTAGTTCTGAAATAATAATAAAAATAATAAAAAAATAGACATAGCTATAAATATATATGTTAAATGCAATTACTGTATTCATGAAAACATTAACATATCATTCTTCTCAATGTTTATATTATACTTTCACATAGAACATATAACTACCTGAATATGGGTTTATTTTGCAATAGAAAGAGTAAGACATATTGTGACCTCTCAATAAAGCCTCCAAGGAAATAATTTCACAGCAATGAATCAGCACATATATTTTCATGGTTTATTTTTTGAACTAATTAATACACCAATGTAAAAAGACTAATTTTTTGTATAATACTTCTTTACTTAAAATGAAAACTAACACATAAGTTCATGAAGTCTAAGGAAAATGAATGTTTATATGGAATAGCTACATTTTAAAGGTCTGTTTAATTGTTACATTAGTGAAGTGTTAAGTTTCATTTTTTGGATAATTGACCTATTTAGTTGTATTTCTTACTTTTTTTCCAAAATGTTTCCAGTTACATGTATTGATTTGGTTATGCTTGAGTCAGGGTTATAAGTGTACCCATCACCTAGATGGTGTTGATTGTACCGATTAGGTAGGTTTTCACCCATTGCCTATCCCCCCCTCCCCTGCTTGATTGCCACTGAGTTTTACTTCCCTCTGTGCACATGGGTGCTCATCGGTTAGTTCTAGTTTAATAATGAGTACATGTGGTATTTGTTTTTCTATTATTTAGATGCTTCACTTAGGATAATGGTCTCCAGTTCCATCCAAATTGTTGCAAAAGACCTTAATGCATCCCTTTTTGTGACTGCATAGTATTCCATAGTATACTATATCACATTTTGTTAACCCACTCATGAATTGATGGGGTCTTGGGTTGATTCCACATCTTTGCAATTACGAATTGTGCTGCAATAATCATTCAACTACAGGTGTCTTTTTGATAAAATGACTTCTTTTCCTTTAGGTAAATGCCCAGTAGTGGAATTGCTGGGTCAAATGGTGAGTCTACTTTTAGGTCTTTGAGGAATTCCCATACTGTTTTCCATAGAGGTTGCACTAATTTGCAGTCTGACTGACAGTATAGGAGTGTTCCCTTCTCTCTGCATCCACAACAGCATCTATTGCTTTTGATCTTTTTAATAAAAGCCATTCTAACTGGGGTTAGGTAATATCTCATTGTGGTTTTAATTTGCATTTTTCTGGTAATTATTGACATTGAGCATTTTTTCATATGTTTATTGGCCATTTGTCTATCTTCTTTTGAAAAGCCTCTGTTTATGTCTTTCACTCACTTTTTAATAGCTTTGCTTGTTTTCATTGTTGATTTGCTTGAGTTATTTGTAGATTCTAGTTATTAGCCCTTTATTTGATGTATAACTTGCAAATATTTTTCTCCCATTCTGTAGATTATCTATTTGCTGTGTTATTTCCCTAGCTGGGCAGAAGCTTTTTAATTTAATCAAATTACATTTATTATTTTTTGTTGTTGTGATTGAAATCGGAGTCTTCTTCATAAATTCTTTGCCTAGGCCAATATATAGAAGAGTTTTACCAACAATTTCTTCTAGAATTCTTTGGTTTCCTGACTTACATTTATGTCTTTTATCCATCTTGAATTAATTTTGTGACTAGTGAGAGATATGTTTTCTGTTTCAATTTTCTTTTTAAATATTATATTGATTGCTACAGAATACCTTTACTCCTATCACTGAAAAATATTCAATAAATTATAAATTTTCTTTTTCATAATTAATTTTGTATATCACATGAAGTATCAATTTTCTAATCATAGCTATAATATCTCATTTGATGCCTAAA
The DNA here is from genome assembly GCF_040939455.1 of Microcebus murinus. NCBI lineage: Eukaryota > Metazoa > Chordata > Mammalia > Primates > Cheirogaleidae > Microcebus > Microcebus murinus. The sequence continues at coordinate 13,510,381 of NC_134116.1, forward strand.
TGTTTTAAAAAAATATACTTTTGATGACCTGCTACTCACTGTAGCAAAGAAACTTTAAGAGCTTCCAAAGTAGGTCAAATCATAATGGTGATATTGAACTTTTCAACTGAGAATAATTAGGTTTTATTTTCAGTGTTCACTGACCTAGCCTGAAATTTAATGTAATACAGGAATAGTTTAGCTACATTTGGCCTTATTTAGCAGCAATTGTTCACTCTGTATCTTGTTAAAATAGTTATCATCCTGAAAACCTTTGCTGACACCTACATTGACTACTCTTGGCCACAGTGTAAGAATCTGAATGGATCAGTAGCACAAGGGGAAAAAAAAATGTTTACCGTCACTTCTTTCTACCAAAATAGGAATCGGCTCCTAAATCCTTTTAGCTTCAGTGCCACTGATCATAAATGCAAACGCGTCAGTGTTTACTGTATCTGTAAATAAATAAGTAATCATGGTACCATGGAAGATGGTTGTCTCACACTTTCTATTTTGGTATCTAGTGCAATATTAAGGAAAAGAAACAACTTTAGTTAGCCTGATTTCTATTTTATCACATGATTGAAGAGAAAACATACATTAGAACTAATAACATCTAACTTTTCTGCCAGGAAATGTTAGATGCAGTTCAGATTCAGCAATATGATATCCTTTTCCACAATTAGATTGAAATATTTGATTTGCCATGATAGTTACTGCAGCAAACAACGAACCATCTGCTTTCATTCTGGATTCGCTTTCATAGGTGTGAGGGCAGCCTGCTACCTCATGTCAGTCTCCATTATACGGCACCACACGAGGTGACATGACACAGTGTGACAGATGCAGCCAACTCAGTATGGCATTCGTGAAGTTGGTACTGACAGGCACGCAGTTGCATGTGCTCTTCATGTCCTGGCTAAGGAAAACTGGAGCAATGCTCAGGTATTATTATTTTTTAGTTATCTCTACAAATCTGATTTTTGAAAGCAACAAAATATTTTCAGGGTATTTTTCTCAAAATGCTCAAAACAGAACCATTAAGGTTAGGGAAAGCAGGAACCATCATTTCGGCTGTCATTTGTTTCCCAGCAAAAATGTTTCATGAGCTGAGAATAAAATCAATCAAAATAAAATGCTAATGAAATCATATGGTTTTATGTTTTGAACATAAATTCAATTAAACATATTTTCTGACCCCAAACCTATCAAATGGCAATAAATACCACAACCTTAACATTTAGATATTCTGTGTATTTATAGGTTTGCCTTTATGTGCAGAAATTTTGTAATGCTTCTTATTTTGTGTTTCATGTGTATTTTTTCTCCAATTAAGTTGTAATATTACTGAAAAATAGGCCCTATTCTATGTCCTTGAATGGGAATACTCCATAATATCTATGCTACAGAACATAAGATAGTAACAAAGCCACTTTGAAGTCTTTGGTACTAAATGTCAGTTCTTGTTAATCTTGACAAGCTGAAATAAAACAAATATTTCCTTTAAAATAAAGGTCATATTCATTGTGGGATGTAGTAAATTTTCAAGAAAATATGGGGTTAAAATATATTCTTGGAAACATAAATTTAAAAAAAAATTGGTAAGCATAAGAAAATCTCTTTTAAAAGGATTTTGATATCAAAAGTGATGAAGTAATGTCTTAAATTATTTTTAGGTTTCAATGGCATAATAAGCAAAGGCATATACAACTTTCATTTTTAGGAAAAAATATACAAATAGATTAATATGTTTGCTTAGATGAAGTGGAAAAATAGGTATTTAATTTGAAAAACAGATGATTTAGATCTGGCCCCCATGACCCTATGATTTTATAATTTCTGGAAAATTTATTAGTCTGTCGGGCATCTGATTGCCTCCTGAATAACATGATTTCTATTATATCTCTGTAGCACAGGAAAATTTATGAATTTATTTAATTTCTATTAGAGTAAATCCTATGAGTATTTGAGTTGATACTATTTGAAAATCTGAAAGCATTTTCACATATGCTAATGAAAATGTGTCACTGTCTGTTTCTATTTATGCATATGTATACATATACACATAATAATTGGCTTTTTAATATATGAATAACAACTAAACCTAAGATGTTTAGCAGGAGGAAAAGGTTAATAAAGTTTTAATATAATCAATATAACACTGTTGAATTTGTTATGGGCATTTCCCTAGATTTTTACTCCTTATATGGGTTGCATCAGGGCCTAAATAATTAAATATTTATGTTTTTAACACATATATAAGTACAGATATGGTATGTTCTCCACTCTTCCCATATTATATTTGCATCCTACTAAATTACTTTCCATGGTATTAACATGCTTCTAATGTATAAAAAGTGGTACAAGTTTTCACATCTTGTTTAGGACTTGTGTATGAAATATTGCCTCGTGAAAAAAAATTTTATAGTTCTTTTAAAAGTTATATTTGTGTATGTTCTCATTGAACAAATAGCATTTATAAAAATAAAATGTTCATTAGCAATATGCCACTTAAGTAACATTTCATTTCTTTATATTTTCTTACTGCTCAGAATTTTTCGGAGTTCAAAACCTAGATTGTGGTTCTATAATTAATCTCATTTTTGACTTAACAATGTTAATATTTTCAAATTTTTACATAATTTATAATAGTAATCAATAATAGTTATCATTTTAGAGATCACAATCAAAATAATTATACTTGCAATTTGGCTATACACTATGTACAGTATCTCATTTTATCTCCTTACCAAGTTTGTGATTCGGTATTATTTACCATTTACATATAGGGAAATTTTAAGTTGAAGATATGCAGAGATTGCCCAAGGTTTCACCCTAGCAAATGGACATCCCAGGGATTTGGATTCTTCATTACCAAAGTTTCTCATGTTCATTACCCAGCACTACATTTACTTACACCAAAATATTCATCAAAGGAATTTGTTAACATTTAGGATGTTTTCCCTTTCGTTTTTGTGTTATGTTGTTGGCTTCTGCGAAATAGCCTTTTATATTCTGCCTATTTTGGGAGGAAATGCTGTGGTTCACAAAGTGGGTCCCTTTCCCCATTAATAAGTATGCTTGTGTTCCAAAGGAAGGAGCTTCAGTTAGGTCGATAAATCTCGGCCTCAGTCACCTCACCTATAAAATAAAACTGAGTTTGTTCCATGTTTTAATAAGATGTTTTCCTCTAACAGCTCAGTCCCGAAACACAGTAGATAGTCTATAAATTTTGGTATTCATAAAATAACAATAGCATTTCATTTATGAATGACATTAAGATTGACGATCGGCCGGGCGCGGTGGCTCACGCCTGTAATCCTAGCACTTTGGGAGGCCGAGGCGGGCGGATTGCTCAAGATCAGGAGTTCGAAACCAGCCTGAGCAAGACCCCGTCTCTACCAAAAATAGAAATAAATTAATTGACCAACTAAAAATATATATACAAAAAATTAGCCGGGCATGGTGGCGCATGCCTGTAGTCCCAGCTACTCGGGAGGCTGAGGCAGGAGGATCGCTGAGCCCCGGAGATTGAGGTTGCTGTGAGCCACGCTGACGCCACGGCACTCACTCTAGCCTGGGCAACAAAGTGAGACTCTGTCTCAAAAAAAAAAAAAAAAAAAAGATTGACAATGATACATGAGAGAGCAATAAATACATAAAGATGAATTAACCTAAATGCTGCTTAATACTTCATTAATAACTACAATTTATGGGAAAAGTCTAGTTCAGTCCTGCTCCCTTCCTCCCACTCTCCTTTTCTTTCTTCTCTTTGTCAATCTTCTCTTCCTGCCTCTTTTTCTTCACTTACTTTTCTACTCTCATTTTCCTATTTAGTTTACAAATGTTTCTGAGCTTCGAATATTTGTATTCAGGAGTTAATATGTAGAAGTATTATGGAAACTTATATTTTCATAAGCAGTTTCAGAATGTTTATCTTTTTATGTTACAGACTATAGTGAAGGGGGTAACATTTGATTATATCTTAAAGCCATGAGCAGTAATCTGAGTGTAGTGTATCAGCTCAAACAAGTAGCAAAATAATCAAATTTTATTCCCTCCATTTTACAGAGTAGAAAATGTGTGTGTCTAAAGTCATTGCCTGAATGAGGACTCAGTTCCACCAAGCCCTAATGTCCATATTCTCCATATACTTTTCCCTTTAGCACTTCAAATAGAATCAAAGAAACTGTTATGTCAGGTACCCACATACTTGAAGACATTTGTATTGACTTTTAAAGAAATGCTAATTTTAAGGATCCCATGTATGATATTTTTTTCAGAAAAACATAAAACAATAAGAAAAATTATAAAATATTTCTTTTTAAAATTACAAGGTGATAAAGTATAAAATTCTAGAGGTTTTGCATATTAATAACAAAGGTATTAAAGGGTATCTAGATATTTGTTTCTGTAGTGTCTTGTTATATACACATGTTTCCCTAAATTTATATGTTTAATAACATTTAAAATGACATGTCCCCAATTTAATAGTTTTCAGTGAATAATTTAAGCTAAAACATAAGCTACCCTCAAATAACCACTTCCATAAGTTTCATTTTTAAAGTAAGATGCTGGATCATTTTTCACCTTTTAGGAGTATCTTCAAAATTTTAGCAAAAGATCAAGGGGAAACTGCAGACTGTTCTGAACAATCACATTCCAAATTTAAAACCATAAATCAATGATCACCACTTTTTAAAATGTATACATCATGGTATAAAGAATTATGAAATTATAATGCACTATTTTGTAATGATTTGGGATTTTATTTCACATGTACTTATTTTCTCTATCAACTAATTTGTAATGTTTCTGAGAAAATATATTCATTTATTTATAAATATATAATTCATAAAACAAAAGTAAATGAAGGATGTTAATAACTAATTATTTAAGTTTTAATACAGAAAATAGGTAATGGAAACATAGTTCCTATATTATACAACATATCTCCACATGGCCTATCTCTTGGTAAATATCTCACAAATGTCATTGCAGTTTCATGATTGATAACTATACATGAATAGGAGTACTAGGCAGTTAATTCTTTTGAGTAGACAAAGTAGATAGTTCAATAAATGGAATCCTCCCCCATATACTACAAGTTATCTATTCTAGGAAACACATTTCCTTAGTTTATCAACCCTGAAATCAGTATACATCCAGGAATTTATAGCATCTTTCAATATCTGCCGGCCGATATCAGCTGTTGGAGAAATAACTGCACTTCCATTCATTTTCTTGCAAAGCAAAAACAAAGGGCTTTGTTCTTCCTCAGAATGGAAGTAGATCAAGTTGTGTTATGTTTAGCAACTAAGATATGTGTAATGATTGCCTGTGAGCCACAAATAATATAGGGAAGATAAAAAGACAACTTCTTTGGATTCTATTAAATATAGTTCGAAGTTTCCAAGAGTAGTGTGACCTATATATATATATGCTATGTAAAATTATTTCTGTGCATGCATCATAGTTTATAAACTTCTTTCCATTATAAGTGGTATACAAAATAGTAATACATTTTATAATCAATGGCATCTTATAATTAAGCAAAAACAATATATCTTTTATATCAATAGGATAGCCTATGATTCCATTATTTAGGCTTTTCAGCCCATTCATTGTTCAAATGTATCTTGGACAATAAAATGTAAATTTTATTAGAAAATACTGCAATAGATTGATCTATAGGTATCTAAGAGCAAGGATCTGCAAGCAATGTATGCAATTAGTATATTAGAACACCTAGAAAGAGAATTAAAATTATAAAAATTAATAAGATCACTAATGAAAACTAAACTCATACAAGTTTGTTGCCTGATCTATCAGCAAATTGGAATAAAACATGCATGCCACAAGCTAGCAAATTGTTGTTAGAATATTTACTTATTTTAAACTAATTTATTAATTAATACATGTTTGCCCTTGATCTATAATATTAAGGATGAAAAAGATTAAGTGAAACAATTTGTAAAGGCTTTTTTTTAAAGAAAAAGTTCATAGAAAACAGTATTTCATGATGAATTGAGGAGATGAAAATATCATCTTCATCCAGGTGCTTCTGAAATATTCTAAGTTAATTATTTCATTCACGTATTTTTTTTTCCATTGGCTCTGCCAGTATGTAAATTATTCTACAAGAGTTAAGTAATTGAAGAGGCTTAGTAAATCTTCCAGGAAACTATGATACTGTTTAATAAATTATTCCAGCCAGAGTAGTAACATGATTAATATACTTCCCATATTCTTTGGCTTTTTTCAGAAAATATGAATGAATGAATGCAAAAGAACACTCTTTTGGAAACACATAATTGGGTTGGCTCTCCTATTAAGGATTTCATTATGATCAAATGGTCCCATTTCATCCATCTTAAAACCTTCACTTGGACAGGTGATTTTATAAATTATAATCTGCTTTTAGAGTTACACTTACTAGAAAACAGGTCACCATGTTACCAGAGCAGCGAGGCTACACAGAGAAAAAACATACTTGTAAAAGCATCCGCATTCCTTTTTAGTGGACACATATATTGTTCCAGTTTTTAAGAATTGTTAACTGTAGACCGGTTTACCCATTTCTATTTGCCAAATACAACAAACAATCCATTCCTCCGAGTCAAAGACTCACTTAATATGCTGCTTACAACTATTCATGTGAAAAGCAGCCAGGCATAAGGGCCTGCGTTTCCTCTCTTGATAACCTAGCCTTTTTGTTCCTTTCACTGTGGAAGACACACCAGATTAAAGCACATTGAAAGATAAGGCATTAAGTACTATTAACTTTCCTTGTGGGCAATGTTTATTTTAAGGTCGTGACAAATTTGGTCAAAAAATATATGCAGTGCTGGCATTTTTAATTTAAAAACCTTTAATATTTTTAACCTAGAATGTCGGGGTTAGTTGATAGCCCCTTTCTACATTTACATTATTTTTGCAGTCTTTTATTTAATCTGTAAACAGTTAGTATTCCCAGGGCCTTCCTTACCACCCACACATACTTGCTGACATAATAACACCGGCAAGGAAATAAATGCTTAAAGAACTGTGAGCTGGAAGTGAACTTTACATGCCCTTAACCGCTTAGCTAGACTCAAGTAAGGAAGCATCCAAAAGCAAACCCATCTGTTAGGTTTTGTACGTGAAACAGAAACAATAGTTTAACTTGTTATCTATAGAAGAAGCATAGAGCATTAAAAAAAAGATGGCCTTTTTTTTTTGAAAACATCATAATTCTGAAGCTTTGTTAGAATTCTGGCTTCTGAAACTGGGCTAAAAAATGCTGTTGGTGAGGCACATGCCTTCTGTGTGCACATGCGCAATGCAGAGATTCACTCCAGATCCATATAAATATGCTATGTTCCAATAGTTGGTTTTATAACTCATTGCCCTGAACTTGACCTTTTCTAGAGAACGAGTGTTGGAAATGTGGCTAGCTTCTGAGGCAAATCATTTAAAGGCAACCTACTGCATAATCAACACAAAGTAGGATTCCAAACCCATGGCTTACTGACCTCCCTTCCTTGTGTCAATATTGTTTCCATGGGAAAATCACTATGCATTCCAAGTGGGGAGGCCAGAAGCACATCCAACTCCAAAAAGGGAAAGGGAAGCACCTTCCTGCCTTACCTCTTGCTTTTCTTGACTCTGAGGAGGAGGAACATCTTTAACAGCAAAATTGGCACTATACCCATTATGAAATGTGTCAATAACTCTAAGAAGGCAAAGCTATAGCAAGGTTGAAGATCAAGATTGATTTTCCCAGAAGGTTGCTGAAGGGTCACAGACTCTCAGCAGAACCTCCTTAGGAACCAAATTTGGTTGGTGTCAAAATTACTTTTGTCACTTATCGCATGTGCAAGTCTCGTCGACTCTCTTTCGCTATTGCCACTACCTCTAGCTTCTGACCAGAGTGTCTTTAGCTTTTCCTTTCTGCCTCTTCCTCAAAGGACTCCTCCACCCCTTGGAACCAAGTGCTGAGTCATATTAACAGTGGTAGTAATGGTAGAATCAGGCAGACAATAAACCATTCTGTTGGAAACCATTTTGTTTTGACTAAATGAGAAACAAAACATGATTTCTCATATTTAAATAGAATGGTGGATTCAGAAACTATTTCAAAATATTATAGGGGTAAAAATAGTTTTGGTTTCATGGATCACTTTTATAGTGCTTGAGTCATGGTTATAAGTGTGTCCAGCACCCGGATGATGTTCACTGGACCCATTAGGTAGGTTTTCAACCACCCCCTACTTGATTTCTGTTGAGTTTTACTTTCCTCGATGCACATGTGAGCTCATCGGTTCATTCTAATTTAATAGGGAATACAAGTGGTATTTGTTTTTCCATTCTTTAGATACTTCACTTAGAATAATAGTCTCCAGACAGATATTGGCATGGATTCAGAAACTTTTGGTCATTTTAATAGCCTTGGCGGAATTAGCAATTTTTTAGAAAATATTTCCAATAGGGTGTCTCTTTGAGACAGAGATTAGAGACTCTGAAGAAAGGGAAATGGTAGGTAAGAGTGGAAATTAGAATGAAGAGCAGTAAAGAAATGTGCCCATTTTGTCCTCTGCTCTACCTGATGATCAGGAGAGACCTGAAGGCCACATACCCAGGGGAGAAAGCAGAACCATGCAGGGGCAGACTCTCAGGGGCAGTTGACAGCAGGGCAAGAGAACACAAAAAAGAGAAACATCCAAAGCCATACCTCAGGAATGGAAACTAATTGATATCAGCCACTACTACAAATGCTCATTTTTAAGGCAAGTGGACATGACACAGCAAGAGGGTTTGGGGGAATTTCTGCATGAATTTTACTAAAAAATAAACAGTTTAAAAAATTTCCAGCTTAAGCCACTTGTGTTAATAAGAATGTCATATTTAGTGTTTACTGAATTAAAAAACAAAAAAATCAAAGTATAGATACAAATTTGTATATATAAAGATGATTTCCTCCTTTCAGAAAACTAAATGAAGCCATTTTTCTGACCCTAAATTCAGACTGAAGGTCTGAGTTGAGGATCAACTTCTCTGCCTTTACTGATGACCGTGTAAATCTCTGTTAATATTCTTAACATGAAAACTATTCAGAAACATTTCATTCTTCAAAAGTAAATGGTAACAATTTGGTCAATTAAAAAAAAAAAAAGAGCCAGATGAAATAGAGTGATGGTGAATCATTCACCTCTTTCAGACTCTTTAAATTAACCTCTGACAATAACAATTATCATCTTGTATTTATTTTACTTGTATGCATAAATTATGCCATTTTTGATAGCATATCTATCTTTGATTATGTATATTTATTTATTTTTATGTGCAGTGAATATATCTTCTCTCTGCAACGAGTTTATAGAATCCTTAAGAAAAGAGTGTAAGAAGCTGTTTGACTCTCTTGTCTCATGCTTAGCACCAGACCATACCAGGTTTAGAAAAAAATGTATGAGTGAAGGCAGCCTGCTCTGACCCAACATACTTACTTACGTATTGCCTGCCAGTTATATTTCCCAACTGTTTTGGGATTAATGTGTCAATATTATTATTAATGATAATAGAAGCAGTAGCAATAACTGTCATTTGTTATGATAATATAATTTTTGAAAAGAATTTTAAATATATCATTCTAAACACCAAAAACCTATGCCATGTGGAAATTAACTCTAAGATGGCTTAGCTCTGTTAAGGATTTTGCAAGGTGACATAAACAATTAATGGAATAGCTAGTATGTGTGTCCAATATTCCAGACTCATGATCCAGTGCCTCTGCAGGATGCCTTCCACCTTTTTAAAAGCAGCATCATTTAAATTATTGTAATCATTCAGGAAGTCTTATTAAATAAATCTTAATCACTTATTTAGTGAATGTAAAAAATACACAAAGCTTGATTTTCCAAAGTGTTACCTTCATTTGTAAATAGCAATGTAAATGATGTGTAAACATGCTAAAATATCATTAATAATAGTGATGCAAAAATAATGATTAGAAAGGAATGAGTGATTTGTGGCTAAAAACTAAATAATTTGCTTGACAGAGAATTTAATTGTGTTTTCCTTTTTTCTTTCAGACACATGTACATTCCCAGTTTAAAAGATTCTTGGGCTAAAATAAGGTATAGATGTTTAACAAATATTTGCTCAAATAGCAATTTACCTACCTCTAGGTGCTCTGGTTTTAGAGATATGAGTGAATATGGAAAGTCATGACATAAATTAACAAAGAAGGCTTTCTGTATACATGAAAATACCTATGAATATGGTTTAAAGAATTTGTTCAATCAAATTTATGTATAAAAATCTAAGTTTTAGGTAGGAAAAATCATTAATAATACACCACACACAAACACATTCTTACAAATTATGGAATGCTTGTTTATAAAACCAAAATAAAACTATGTAAGTGAATTTTACACTTTCTTTGACAGACTATTTGTATTAATCAGTTTACTATGAAAGATGAGAATATGAACTTTCAAGAATGCATTTGAACTTTGCATCTGAAGAAAAAAAACTCATTTTTTAAATCAAACCCCTAAAAAATTTCTCTAAAGATTTTCAATTTCCTTAAGACAATTTGAAAGTTACGTTAAAATCTCAATTCATTATAGGAAAGCATTGACATTAAGTCTATCTGCTAAATAAGAAAGGAAATACATAAAATTTAACATATAGGATGAACATAAAATAATAGCAAGACCAAGAAAAAGTTTCTCTCATATCAGATTTCAGTTTACCTTCACTAGATGGGATTGGGCTGAATAAAAACCTTGCACCTTTATCAGTGCACACACTCGCTCTAAGCAAGTGGAGAGTTGAGGAACCCGCAGACAGTGCTAGTGATAAAGCTGCCAAGTGTGGGAAAGACGGTTTAGCTCCTGGGATTACCAAATCCTTCTCCCTCATTCTGGTAAGGCGGGAGTGTGTCATCACACACTCTCCACTCCAACCTTCAATTCATCTAACTGTGTTTAAATGAATCAAAAACATGTTATCTAGAAATACAGCATTTCTCTCCAACTGGAAAGATCTGATTGTCTTGTTGTTGTTGTTGGTTTTTGTTTGTCTGCCTTAACTTTTTAGCAACCACACTTGCCTTCTTCAAATTTGGAAGAATTCACTAGTACAGATTCCCAGCTGGGTTTGGAAGGAGATTATTCTTTTTGTCCCCCTTGTTCAAGGTTATACACTGGAGCTGATTTCATGCTTGGCTGCACCTGGAAGCTCACGTGCAGGCTTCTTCAAGTGGCGCTCGTCTGTACCAGGATTCTGAAACCCGAGAACAGCATTCAGGTCTCCAGCAAGGCAGACGCCTGCTCAGGTGACAGTAAGGGCCTCCGGAGGACAGGCTTGGTGGCTCTTCACTCAACACTTCATAACCTGCTGAATTTTAACAACTCGACCCTCTATCATGGACCCAAAAATAAATAAAAGAAGGCAGTGGAAGAAGAGGAATTATTTGTATTGTGCAAAGAAAGACCTCCAAATAGATTAAAGTTACTTATTTTTCCCCCTTTTGTGGAAGTATAAGTTTCTTATCTCTCAGATTTGGGATTTCTGTATCCTATGTCTATATCTATAAATTCATTTATCTGTAAGAGAAGAAATCTTATACATAGATAGGGTCTGGATATGCAAAAGTAAAGATCCAAAATTAAAATTTAACACCTTCTGGAAGCCATCTCAATTAGACCTTGGTCTAATTATGGCAAATCCAATTGAATAGAGTTAAAATAAACTAGAAATTCAAGTCAATAATAAGAATAAAAATAGTCCCAGCATGATAATAATAAACAAAAAAGCATATTTCAACAATATAATATAACAAAATATAAATTATAAATATTAAAGAACATCTTTTGAAAAATAATACATAATAATATATTAAAAACTAAAAGGATAAATCATAACTATCAAAAATAGGGATAAATATGCTATAAAATAAGCAAGTAAACTTCCCAGTGACAGAAGTAATATTTTAGCTGTCTTTATGGCACTTAGAAGAATGCTTGAAGCTTACGGGACACTTTGGGTTTTTTTATTGTTGTAGTTTTATTTTTTAACTGAAATAATAGATCATAGAAACATTTAGAAATTTTATTAAAAATAATGAAGCAGAAAAATTATTACGAATGTTATTAATATTTACTATATGAATAAATCAGGTGAATACAATTATGACTAAGAGAAATAGATTCAAAATTTTTCAAAGATTGGCAGTAACTAAGAAGCCTATAGATACCCCAAAGTTTTTATTCACACCTACCATACATATATATATCATCTAAAAATTAACTTGACACATATATATAAAAAGAGAGACTTTTTTATAAAACTATATAAAATTACATAAAATATTTTAAGCTACAACTTATTTCTAAGTGAGATATAAATATATATAATACAATTTTATTCAGCAGAAATTAGCAAGATGATGATAAAATGGTTTTTAAGGTATTAACAGGAGAAAATTTGTCGATTTATTTTTAAACAATGATAATTAGAGGACTTGCTCTACCAAACATTAAAATACATTTTAAAGAGCTGTAATGATTTCGGTGTTGTATTCCTAAACAAAAAGACAGAAACAATTTAATAAAACAGGAAAAAGTTCAGATGTAAACAGTAATGTATAGATTTTACTATATGCCAAAGATGAGGTTATGAAAAATAATAGAAGGATACATTATTTCAAAAATAGATCTAGGGTAATTTTAAAATCAAAATAATAAAATAAAAATGTGTTCTTCTCCTTTACCATAAGTCCAAAACATATTACCCATAGATAACATGAGCTAATACTAAAACAAAAGCAAAACAAATAAAAATAAAAATTAAATACATATAGGTAGATATTTCACTGATTTAAGTAAAGCTTTTGTAAACACTTATACAAAAACAAAATTATAACAAACAGCTTCATTTAATTTTATAAATTTGAAATTATATATATGCAAAAAAGGCAAAAACAACTTTCAAGCTCCATAAAAATATAAAAAGCAAAATATTCGTAATGTATAAGAAAAAAGTGATTATATAAAAGATTGTATTAATTAGGAAAAAACATTCAAATAGATAATAATATAGATAAAATACAAGGATTAAATGTACTTATAATAGTCTTATAAGAGTTCCAAAATGTAATTTAAAACTACAAAAATATATTTATGTTATAATTTTGGAAACTTTGAGAACTTTGTGTTAGACGTCTTAAAATGGACAGTTTAGAAAATTATCATGAATCTGATTTTTGTTTAAGAAAAATAAACACAAAGTTGCTTTCAATATGGGGATAAAGGAAATAACCTAAATGTACAACAAAATCTGATTGACTTACTAAATCATGCTGTATCTGTAAGATAGAGAATCACAAAGCTAGCAAAACAGTTCCAAAAGAATACTTACTAACATGGTAAGTATTTGAGATACAACATTGTGTGAAAGCATTTAAACAAATACATGGAAATAAATAGCAAAAATTTGCTTTTGTATTTATTCATATTTATATAATAATGTCTATGATGTGCTCACTAAATGAGAATAATCTAATCATGTTAGGAACTCTAAGTATTGTGATGTAGGTTCATTTTCTTCCATCTTTACTATGTGTATAATTTTGAAGTTTTAGAAAATGTTGTGTTTCTTTATACATAAGAAACAAAATTTAGTTTTAAAATTAAAAATCATTTGTAAATCATTTTACTACATATATAAATTTGAAGTTTTCTACAATTATGTTATTTGTATAATTACCAAACAAAAATCATTAAAATAATTAATTTTTATCAATTAATAGGCTTATTAGTTTCTCTTAAACATTTGCATTATTATATATGCATTGTTTTGCTCAAAATCAATGGTTTATTTTAATAGCAGCTTCCTCACAGATATTAAGATAAAATTTTCAAATTACAAGGCTTTATGAGGCTTTGACTCACTCACAATTAGATCATCTTAGTTTGCTTTTTTCAATTTCCTTTCCCAATGTCTTTTTTTAGAAATAAGGGAAAATAATAATTCCCAAAATGAATAAGAACTGAAACAGAAAATATTCAAGAATTAAAACTCTGGGCAATGCATTTGGAGAGGGGATACATTTAAAACAACCATTATTTTTCTCATTAATTAAAAAAAATGCAAATCATATGACACATAGATAAATTTCCCAAACAATGAGAGTATTTCACAAACCAATAAAAATTCTGCACATAGGCAAATATAAAATTTTGACACATTTAGTATAGGATATTAATGCCTCTTCAAAATATTATACATGGTTTATATTCTACATACTATAAAAGTTATATTATTCCTAGACTTTTTATCTTACATAGTCCTAATAATTTCTTTTTGCTATCTCTCATTTAAGTAATAAAGAAGCTGGGCAAGTCTGAAACGGGGCATACTTTTCTTTCTTGTTCATTTTATTTTGAAGTATCCCTGATTAATAAGATTTATGGACGGGGGCTTACTTGGCTAGGCTTTATGGCTGTTTTATTTTACTGTAGTCATTCTAGCTTTTAGTTGTCTCTGTTCTTCCTCATGAATTGAACTTTTTACCTCCAAGAATCCATACGCTCATTTAACCTACTGAAAATGCCAAATGCTGTCTAATTGTATCTCTACCTCAAAAACTGTAATAATTATTTTTATTTCAAACTTTACTGATTTATTTCAAACTTTCCAGCCAGAAAAAAAAGCACAGGAAAGGAAGCAGTCCATGTTGAAGTGAACACACAAGTCTCATTAATGATTTAATCTAAACATATAAACAGAAAAGGTCAGAGGTTGTTCACAATTTTTAAATGCATTTTTTTCCTTTTCTGTGTCTTTCTAAATTTGAATTCAAAGAATATTCTCGGCTTTTTATAAATCTATGGCCTAAGAAACTTACCATTTTGCCAAAATACAACAGCCTTGCAAATGATGCTAAAAGACATCAATGAAAATGAACTTAAGGTACTAAATTGCTCGTGAAGTTTTTATAGCAAAGTATTTCAAAGATAAATCCGCTGAGGACTATACTAGATTTTTGGTTTATTCTGTTCTTATTTGCTCACATTTTGTCCCCTGATAAGGACCCATGTTTATGAAAATCAAGAACAAAAGTGTTTACTGTTATATGTAGTACCTTTATTGGGAATAAAATGATATATGTTGGCAATGACTTGCTAGTTTGATGATAAAAATCTGACCTGTCATCTTTGACCCAAATATTTATAAATATTATGCTTCTGAGATTATTACCATGGCGTGCACAGAGCAAATCCAGAGCAAGGAGGACTTAAACCTGGGAGCCTCCGGTGGAAGTCATTCGATGGTCTTATCAGCAATACAACAATTTTACCAGCATTCTAATTTATTTGTCTGTTTCCAATGCTTTTTACTTAAAGGATGATTTTGAATTTGCTGATTTGCCGCATCTCTTCATAGATGGTCTCTTTTTTAAACCTATTTTTAAAACCTTTTATGGTAACAGAGGGGAAAAATTTCCCCATCTCTATAAATGTGTACTTATAAAAATAATATTTCCTTGGAAAACGTACACTATGCTTAATCCTAAATTAACGTAGTTGATGCAATGCTATTACTTAACCCCGAGGTATATGCGATTTCTAAAGAAACAAATTCAGCGTTTAATTAACTCTGAAATCCTCCTGTAAATGGAGCTTATATGTGTGTGTAAAGTTCAAGGCAGGATGAATTTAGAGAAGAAAACTGCTCGGAGGGGTTGCTGTCCTACAGAAGCCGGCCGGCCCTATCTGAGCCAGACAGACTCAGCACATGGCTACATGGACTAAATTAAGGAGTGCGGAGGTTCAACCAGAGTGCACAGATTAAAATTTTCAATAGACCTAAAAATGTCTCGAAGGCATGAATGAGCCTGTCACTTTGCCTCTGCCTCTCCAGCAAATGATGGATTCACGTTATACCCACAATACAACACGTGAGATGTGCCTGGTTTCGTCCGTTATTCTTCCTTCTCCAGTCATGCTGAAAGAGAGGTTGTGGTTAAACAAATCTGCTTTTATGGAGCAAAGCACTGTGAAACAGAGCTGATGAGGGCCTGACACATCAAATTAGACTGGGGCATAAAGTTGGCTGATGACTCTATTGTTTCAGGAGCGTGGTTCTGCCTTTGCCAGCCTTTTTAACTACAGAAGTAACTTTGTTTCATTTTAATTAAGAGAGAGAACTTTAGCTATAGTGGGACAATTATTACTACAAACTTAAGTATTTTATTTCTAAGCATATTACTTCTCATTTTTTTCCCTGTGTCTTAAAATCTACTTTCCAAAGCTGATTTTGCCAGCCAAACACTATGTAGAAAATCATCTGACAAATGTGAGAATTTACCATTTTAAAGTAGTAGTTTGAGAAAAATAAGGCAAAATTTACTTTATTGATAAAGTAAATAATAAAGTATGCATGAAAATGTATAATGTGCTCTTTTTTTTTTAATAAAGCCACCTCTGTAAATATAAACAAGACTACTCTTTAATATCCGGTACAGCAATATTACTTAGTTTGCAAAATATAAAAAAATACTAAGCATTTTATAAGATAATGTGATTATTTTATTAGAATTAATATATTTCCTATGCTCTTAGGTATATTTTGGATATGCTCTTGTCTCTATGTAAATATACATATAATATGTGTATGTAAATATAAATACAATACATATATTTTTTTAACATTATAACACACATACATACTTACCCACCAAGGTAAGCCCAGAACATCATAAGTAATTTACTTAAGTTTTTGAGCAACTACTTCTCCAAAGGTTTGTATTTATACAATTACACTATACTTTCTTCTTTCAACTTCAGAGAACTTTTAAGTTTGTTTTTATCTGGTAATTCTAGAGTTAATACCATTTCAGCAGCCTTACTTGCTTGAGATAACAATTTACCTTAAGGAGATAAGGTAAGAAATACCAGTTAGGAATTAGAAATAAGATATTTTTAAGTTATCAATTAGTTGCATGTAGCATCCTTTCCCATCTCAATTTATCAGGCTGGAGTTTAGATTACAAAAGTGAGTGCTTTTAACATGAGTGCCCAAGTTTTAGAAATAAATGATGAAAGCACAATGGTCCCTGGGCCACTCCTTCAAAATCTCATGTTAAGATCATGGTTGCATGCGTGGCAACCCAGACACGAGCTCATGGTTGTACCTACTGGGCTGAACTAGAAGTGTTTGATCTTGGACATTTTCCAGATATTTGAGTGATATGATAATGCCAAGGAGAACATGGCATTTATAAAACAATTTTTTATGAAATTAAAATTTTTCCTTGACATCATTTATACATTTTAAAGTTCAGACTGTTTGGTGGAGGAATTGTGATTGCTCCAGATTTCTAAATTTGAATAATGATTGAACAAAATTTGAGTTTCATGGTTTACGTTAAGAGATTCATATCATTGAAAACTTTGGTAAGCACTAGTTGGTGGTCACTATGAAATGTAAATGTGATGGAATTACTTAATCTCAAAGCCAGATTGAGCTTTGGTTGCATATATGTCGCAAATGACATGTGAGTACAAGGTGCTTGGGTTTTTCCTCTTACACATCATGTCTGACACTACAAGGAAGAAGCTAGTTTTTCTGCTTAAAACACTTAGTGGTGGTATTAACACTCAGGACCTCCAATTATCTTTATATGGTGTTAGAGGGTGGGGACAAACAAGTTTGGATAATGTATTATGACACTATTACTTTGGCTGTTATATTTGTAATAGAAACTATGAGTCGAGGAGAACTGCCTGGGCATCGGATAGGGCAGAGCTTGTATAATGTGTTTGCTGAGTTGAAGTTCAGAGAAGGGTAGCAGAGATCAGGGCTCCTTCTGGGTTCCTAATCCATCATTTGTGACAACTGCATCATCTGATTCCCTCTAATTTCTCCATCCTGAGAGCAAGCAGGCTTTTCTGGAATCTTGCATTTGCATTCAGAACTTGTTTTTTTCTTGATAACAATTTTAAGATTACTCTACACTTGAGCATGCATATGCATGCCTGCCCACACATACATAGCTCAGAGTTACAAATTCAACCACTGATAACAGTGGAAGATTATGGAACATATGTACAATTGTGAAGTCTATTTTGGTTAAACTCTGAGATTATATGGAACTTTTATTTTAAATTAAATCCTGAACTAATTTACCTAAGGTCATTTTTACTCAATTTGTTAATAAAACTTTTATCTTTCTCCAACATGTTCCAGTTAAACAAAATACATGTGAATAAAATCCTACAAAGAGAAAATACTTGAGAATTAGTCAGTCTATAAGATCTTATAAATAAAAATCTGAATATCAAAAATGTGGAAGAGTATTGTCTTTGTATTAGCTGAAGTTAAGCAAAAATAATAATCTTAATAAATACATAATCTATCAGATATAAAATCATTTCTGCTCACTTCTATTTACGTTTTATAGTAAAATTATTATGTCCTTAAATAATAATTAAATATATTTAATAAAAAGAATCCTCAAATTCAAGAATTTTATATGTTGATATAATTCTCTTAAAATAATTACTCTTCTGCCATTCCTATTAAATCTAACATAGCTGCTCCATGCAAAATAGATCGAACCATATTTGTAGATATTTTTGCCTCCATAGTTTCACATTCTATTATTATAATCTAAAAGTTTAACATTTAACAACTACTCTAGTAAAATTTATTCTATACAGTTAAGAGAAAGACATATTATCATAACTTCAGTAAAGGAAATTGACCATATATTAGCTGGAATATTTGATGTTATATACATTAAAACAGAGTACTTGCACACAAATAGAGAATGATGAAATCAAGATAATGAAACACAGAAATATTATTACAATTGATTAAAGTTGCAATAAGACAGCATTTCTTTCCACATTAATACATTAATTTTTCAAATGTATCTTTTGTTTTATTCTCAGAATTTGAAAAAAAATTGTATGTATATATTCCTTTTAAAGTGTAAATCTTTTTTTTATGTTTCCCTAAAGTGGCAAGTGTTTGCACTGTATTTTGTGATAGTTTATAATAATGCTATATGGTTTTCATTGTCAGAATGACAGAAATTGAAGTTAATGTAGTTTGAAATAGACAACTCAAATGAGGTAGAATAAGTGTTGCTAATATATCTAAATTTTAAAAATTTTAGTTTGTCAACATTAAAGAAAAAATATAAATTTAACATCATTTTATGCCAAATTTGATTGATGTAAAAGTATCGATTTTTTTTCAAACTTTTTTTCACTCTTAATTGACTTCTATTTATATGCACACCAGGGTTTTGTTTTATTTTACTCTTATTTTCAGGGATGGGAATAACCAAACAACCCTTGTAAAGTTGACATGAAAGAGATACTATGTAAGAATTACCTGTGTATTTGTGTGTATGAAAAGATTAGTGAAGGTATTAATAGACATATAAAGCTACTGTAATAAATCTGGGTAACAATGGTACATTAACCAAGAAATAGATCCAATTATTTATAAAAATTAGAATAAAATATGCTTCTTATTTCAAATAATTTTTACAGAAGATGGGCTGTTCAATAAGTGTTGTTGATATAGTCAGTCTGTCTGTCGACAAATACTTTCTGAGCATGTCCTATATGCAAGATTTATTCTGGAATTGGGTATATAGTAATGAAAGTGCTTGGCAGTCTATGCTTCTGTTGCTCATATTCTATTTCTAAAGCTATCTAACATACAAGTGAGCTAATAAATGAGATAACTCCAGCTACAAGTGCAAAGAATAAGATAAAATAGTGGCAAATGGTTGAGAGTTCTAAGAGGTCTACCTGTGGCAGATATTCAGGGATTATGGTCAGGTAAGACATCTCTGAGGAGCTTGGCCTTGACTGAAAACACAAATGATAAGGAAAGAGTTATGCATGATTTTATAGGAAGGAGACTCCAAGAGAAAGAAATAGAATACATAGAATTCTATAACAGGAAACCTTGTGTTTTTGTAAGACCAATCAGAACCAGCTGGCCTGGAGGATGACACAATGGAGGAAAATGTCTGGGGGATCTTGGTGAGGTAAACATGCATCAAACTTATGCACCATCTTTCAGGCTATGATAGAGAGCTGGGATTTTATTTTAAGAACAATTGGAAGATGTTAGGCTGAAGAATAGAATGATGACTTGTGTTTCAGAAAAATCACTCTGCTTGTTCTACAGAATGTGGACAGGAAGAGGATAATCATGGAGAAGGGATTAGTTAGTAAGCTGTGGCAGTGGTCCAGGGTAGAGACTGGTGGCAGGCACTCGGGCTGTGTTGTGAAACTGAGAAGGCACCGTGTGACACAGGGCATTTCAAAAGTAGATGTGACAACTAGATGAGGCAGTGAAAGTGAGTGTGTGTAAAGGAGATAAATACAGAATCACTGCTAGGTTTGCTCTCAAGTTATTAGGTGAACAGTCATGACATTTATTGGAATAGAGGATGCTTGAGGGAGTTGGAAAGTAGTGGAAGGAAGAACCATCATCTATGTTTTGTATAAACCTAGTTCATATCCTATGGAAGATGTCAAGTAGGAAGTTGAGTATAGGAATATGATGGTAATGAAATAAGAATTTATTATCAATGTACTTTGGAGAGTCAGTGTTTGGACACCATTTAAAGACATAGGCAAATAAGGCAATCTCAGGAAGGACTGAACATATAGAAGAGGGGTGACGGAAGAGCCCCAGAACACTTCTATATTCAGTAAAATGATAAAGTAGAAAAAAATTCCAACAAAGAAAATGTGAGTACATTGCTAGTGACACTGAGTGAAGTGTTAAAAAAAGCTTAGAAATGAAAATTTTATAATAAAGAAAGTGGCAATTGCTGCTCATGTAACATGAGGACATAAAATTGACCATCAGGTTTGACACACCCTAAAATTTCAGTCTTTATGGGGTGGGGACAGAGGAAGTTTGACCAGAGTAGGTTAAAGAGAAACTAGGAGATAAGAAAATAAGGCTGGAATTAAAGAAAATTTGAGGAGAAGTTCAGCTATGAAGAAAGGGAAATCACAGTATAAAAGACACAGGGAAATAGCACCGAAATCATAGGTATTGAGGTATTGAGGTTAGTCTTTCCACAGTGACTTTCTTTCATCTCCACAGGTAAAGCAATTGAGAATATGGGTAGCATTGACTGAAGTGATGAAGTAGATCTTGTCTGAGTTCAATTATTTTATTTCTGTGCTGAGTGTCGAATTGTTGAAGATTTGAGGAAAAGTTATGGGAGAATCATTGCAGAGAACATTGAAAAGTTGCATTTTTCAATATAGTGTTGAGAGACTGAGATCAGTGGCCATAAATTTGAAGAGAGTCCATCTGGCAAGATTATGAAAATTTTCCCCAGAACATTTGACCACTTGAGTACGTAGAGCCCTTGCAGATGTGGGAGTATTGACAAGTATTTTGACATTGCTATATTTTCAAGATTATGATAGTACTAATATAAAGCCATAATCTTGAATCTATTCCCACTGATGGTGTGCAAAGATTTCCTTTTCTTCACTTTATCTACATTACTTATCTTTTGTCTTTTTAAAAGGCATGAGGTGATATCTCATTGTGGTTTTAATTTGCATTTCTCTGATGAGTAGTGATGCTGAACATATTTTTTATATACCTGTTGGCCATTGGTGTTTCTTCTATTGAGAAATGTGTATCAGATTCATTGTCCATTTTCATATGAGTGATTTGTTTTCTTGCTATTCAATTGTTTGAGTTCCTTATGTATTAATATTTTGAATATTAACCCCTTGTCAGATATATGGAAAATATTTGGGGGAAAATATGGGGGAAAATATTTTCTCCCATTCCATAGGTCACCTCTTCACTCTGTTGATTATTTCCTTTGCTGCTCGAAATTTTTTTAGTTTGATGTAATCTTATTTGTCAATTTTTGCTTCTGTTGCCCATGCTTTTGGGTTTATATTTAAAAATGTATATATTGCCCAGACCTATGTCATGGAGCTTTTCTCCCATGCTTGCTTCTAGTAGTTTTATATTTTCAGGTCTTCTGTTAAAATATTGAATCTATTTTGAGTTTATTTTTGTATCTAGTATGAGAGAAGGATCTAACTCTATTCTTCTGCCTGTTAATATCCAGTTGTCCCAATACCATTTATTGAAGAGGCTATCCTTTCCCCATTGTGTGTTCTTGGTACCTTTGTTAAAAATAAATTGACTATATATGCATGCATTTATTTCTGGGATCTCTATTCTATTACACTAGTCTATGTGTTTGCTGTTGTGTTAGAACCATGTTATTTTGATTACTATAGCTTTGTAGTAAATTTCTAGTCAGGTAATGCGATACTTCCAGCTTTGTTCTTTGAGGTAAAGACTTTAAAAGGTGATTAAGTTGTGAGGGCAGCACCCTAATGAATGGGATTCATGCCCTTATAAATTGGAGGTAATAAGATTGGGGTTTTTTGCCCTTTAACCTCCTGCCATGGAAGGACACAGCATTTAACAATTTTACTATGTTAGGATGCAACTAGGAGGCCCTCAACAAACACTGAATCTGCTTGTGCCTTGAGTTTAGACTTCTCAGTCTCCAGAACTGTGAGAAATAAATTTTTGTTGTTTATAAATTATCCATTCTCAGATATATTTAACAGTAGTACAAACAAAAGGAGACATGGTCTATATTAGAGGCACAGTCTTTAGAGATGAAATCATGGTTTAGGAATTTGCATTATACTTAATTCACTCACCAAATATGTCTCATTTCATACACAATTGACATTTCACTTAGTTGAGTTCTTCATAAATATTATTTTGTGAGATATAAAATTAGTAGTATCCAAACATAAATTCAATACAAGTATGTGTATATATTCTGTTTTAGAAGATTGAGGATGGGTTCCCAGTCCCTTTTGACTTGTAAGATTTCAGTTGAGAAGTCTGCGGTTAGTCTGATAGGTTTTCCTTTGTAACTTACCTGCTGTTTTCACCTTATTGCTCATAGGAGTGCCTCTTTCATGTTTACTTTGGCCAGCTTGATAGCTATGTGACATGGTGATCGACTTTTCACATCAAACCTCCTAGGACTCCTGTGTGCTTCTTGGATATCTAGATGTCTAGCTAGGTCAGAGAAATGTTTTTCAATTATTCCCTCAAGTATATTATCCAACCCTTGTATTTTCTTCTTCGCCCTCAGGGATGTCTATGATTCTCATGTTTGGCCTCTTTACACAATCCCACATTTCTTGTATGCTTTGTTCATGCCTCTTGTGTCTGTGTTGTTTCTCGTCAACTGATTTATTTAGCTTGCAGGTATTATCTTCAAACTCTGAGATTATTTCTTCTGTGTGATTCAGCCTATTCTTAAGGCTTTCCACTGTGTTTTGTAATTTCTTGAATGCATTTTTTTGTTTCCAGATTTCTATTTGGGTTTTCCTTAATACTTCAATTTCTTTAGAGAATTGTTTATTCCTTTTCTGCATTATTTCTGTGGCTTCTTTGTGTAGGGTTTCTATTTTCTCTTGAATTTCATTGAACTTTCTTACAATCCCTATTCAAAATTCTTCATCTGTCATTTTCACCATTTTGTTTAAGCTGATATCCATCGCTGAGGAGCTACTGATTTACTTTGGGGGTGATTTTTACTCTGCTATTTCATATTTCCAAAGTTCTTTCACTGATTCTTTCTCCTCTGGCCTCTTGGTGGAGGCTGGGGGTGCTAGGGCTATTTTATGGCACTGTCTCCAAGTCCTCAGGAATTATTCCCTGACCCTGCCAGGGAAAAGAGCGCTGGTCCTGAATTGCCTTTAGGGTATTTTAGTAGGTTTGATGGACCTCTTGGTTTATCCCTGGCCTATTGCATCACCTCTTTCCAATGGAATGTAGTGAGTTTGGTCCCCCAGCTTAAGCTCCAAGGTGTTGGACTGTACTTGTGGGTACAAATCCATTCGTCCTTAATAGCTTGTGATGGAAGGTACTATGTTTAGCTATGAGGTTGTTCCTGCTGTCATTGATTGTAGTTTGTGTGGAGGAGCCAGTTACCGAGCTAATCTATTGTGCCCATGGTAGGCTCTGGTCCCCCAGGTAGGGTACATGAATGCTCCAAGCTTTGGGAGGGGCTTTGTAGCTCTCATGGGTTGCCTGAACCCTGTTCCCCTTGAGGTGGGGGGAGGAGCAAGATAGATCATAGCTGGATGTGAAAGCCTGGGTGTGTGAGCCTCTATTGGGCTCAGAGGTAGCTTATCTGGCCTCTAGGAGGAGCTTCTAATATGAAGTTCAGGGCTGCATCTCCAGGCTCAGAAGGCTGCTCCTGATAGAAGGGGCCTACTCAGGGATTGCTGAGGGCTCTCACCAAGCATTTTCCAGCCCTGTCTACAAGTCCAGGCACTTTCCCTCCAGTTGGTCCGCTTGTATTTCCTCTTCATCCAAAAGGAGCTCTGGAGCTTCCCCATAGTTCATGTGTCTGGCCCCCTGATGTGCATCTCTGCATGATGCTGGTGGATAAGGGGATCTACAATTCTGCACCCAGTTTCCAACACTAGACACCGAGGTGAGGCAGGTGGGCCTCTCTATCCCCAGAAGTCTCCGTCAGGGAGACGCTCCCAGCAGGGGAATAGTAGCATCTCAAGGAATGCTTGGATCAAGCTGAACTCTGTTAAAGTGAGTGGTGGTGGGGCAGTTGCTCTGATTCAGCCTTCAGCACTTAGGGCATTTAGTTGCCATGGGAACCAGTATTTATGCAAATTGGGTCCCAGTAGTGCAGCCTACTTCAATATGGTGGTTCTGGAGGAGTATGGGGTGCACTTACAGACCTCTGCTCTCCTGTGCTACTCCACACCCTCCTGATGGGCCTGGACTCTCCCTTCTTACCCTACTGGTATCTCTCCCCTACACCTCCCGCCCCATTGTCTGTGCTGTCAGTAGGTGAATGCACCAAACACCTGTGGGCTGGAACATCACAAACTGAGGCTGCCCTACCAGCTTTGGGGTGGAAACGCACACTGGGCACTGAAAGGGGGTCACTCAACGCAAAGTATTATAGTGGCTCCTGTGGTGGGGGAAGGGTTTGCGGTCTTCTTGAACCACTCTCGAGTTTTGGGGTGGGGAGGCACCCATCTTACCCTCCTATCCAAACTGGCGAGGCAGCTATGCTATCCAAGGCAGGCTCAGCTGGGAATGCGCTCTTGTTGCAGGAGCCAAGTCACCCAGTGCAAGGTGCTTTGGCAGTTGCTATGGGGTGGGTGCAGACACAGAGCTACCAGCGGCTTGAGCCCAAATTACTTCCTGGGATGCCAAGAGTGGAGGAGGTGCAGAGAAGGAGGAATCCACATGCAGGTATTTCGGCTCTCTGGTCCCTCGTCCCACTTCCCCACAGGATGAGAGCCCCGTGTCCCATTTCTGGCCTGAGCACTCTGGTGAGGGAGGGGAAAAATCCTTACCTTTTCCCTGGGCTTTGGAACCCCCTGGATTTGGTTTGCACTGATTTCTCCCTTCTACCTCCCTCTCTCTTAGCTTCTCAGGGTGTCCCTGGACACCACTGGTGTCTGTTCCTGAGGTCCACTTCAGAGCAGCAATCACTCTCCGTTCTCCTCAGTCTAACCCTCAAATCTTCTGCCAGGATGGTCTGAAGCTTTGTCTCTAGTGGGCCATCTTGAAGTCTGAAGTTTGTGTATATACTCCAATAATATAATCAATTGTGTATGAGTAGGCTACATTTGTTTATGCTTGTGTGGTCATAAAATGTATTTATTATGGCATGATTTTATTTTTGTTACATTTCATTGACTTACATTTCATTGGATTAATTAAAATTAAAACATTGTGCTGGTTCTTGGATTGTTCCATGAAAACAAAGTTAGAAAACAAAAGCAATCATATTTATTAAATAGATGTGGTTAATTTTAACCTGCACACTCAGATTAAGGAATGTTAATTGCTAATGTTTTAAATTAGAATGCTGTTATGTGATCACTGAGTATAAATGTTAATATTAGAATTTCTAGCATGTTATATCATTATAAATTTGAGG
Source organism: Microcebus murinus (assembly GCF_040939455.1). Lineage (NCBI taxonomy): Eukaryota > Metazoa > Chordata > Mammalia > Primates > Cheirogaleidae > Microcebus > Microcebus murinus. The sequence continues at coordinate 13,536,380 of NC_134116.1, forward strand.
TGATTTTTCTTCACTGAGAAGCACACAGTTCAATGTGAGATCAGAAATTGTGATAATTTAATTCCAAAAAAATAAAGTTTTAGATTGGATATATTTTTTTCAAAGAAGTATCAATAAATGTGAATGATGGATAGTGAATCTATTCACATATTCTAATTAATCTCACTCCTTAAAGAGTGATATTTATCTACCCACCCATGGATTTGGACTTATTTCTATTTGTCCACTAGACTAAAGAAAAAGAGAAAGAAACTATATAACAAACGTCTTTCCTCTTCAGTTAAATTTCTTGACAGGGGCTAGTTCAGGTGAATGTTAATGCCAGAAGTGAGCATAGTATTTCAGTTAACAAGAAGGAATACAGGGGAATTGTGGAGTTACTAAATTTTGAAATGATTTGGACAAGTCCATCAGACATTGTTTCAAATATAATGAAAGTAGGATAGATTAATAAAAATAATTGCTTAATTACTTAACAATTATCAACAGTCAATTAGTATGAGGGAGAAACTATGTTAAGCAATTTATATTTATAAATTAATTTAATTTCTACATCAACTTAAGAGAATAAATTCTAATATTAGTTCTCCCTCATGGAAAGGCTAGTGGTTAATAATGTTAAGCAATTTACTTGCAGCAAAAATTTGGAACCAAGATGCAACCCTGTGTTCATTTCATTCAAGTGCAAGCAGGACTATAGGAGGTTTCATTAAAAATAGTAAACACTTAAAAAATAGCTTTATGATTATGAAAGTTAAAGAAACCATGTTCTAGATAATAGTTACTTTTGAAGAGCCAACTAATATGTATTAATACATCCAAGAAATAAAAATAAAATTTAACAGGTCCATGTGTAAAGAAAGAAAAGTCCATATTTATTTGCCTTCTTGTATCTAAATTTTAATTTTTAGCAAACTCATCTAATCATTGAAAAACAGCTGTCTTAGAATATGGCGTTTGAGATGTAAAACTTGGCAAAAGGACTCTTAAATGGGACGGCCGTCTGCTGGTCACAAATTTGATCTACAATTTGGTGCATATGCACGTGTGTAATTCTGTGCAAGTGAAACAGATTATAAGTCCATTGTTCATAGAAAGGTAGTAGGTGATACATAGTTCCTAAATATATTATTTTAGTTAGGTAACTGGAACACATTTTTAAACAGAAATAAAACTGCTCTTGAGTCTAAAGCTTAATTATACCACATTTTACGCCAGGGAAAAAGTTTAGCACAAAAACACTTTCCATGTTATGCAAGACTAGCAATGTCTGAAATAACCGAATGCAATGCTTCTTTTTCCATTGTATCATAGAGATTCAGGAAATACAAGAGATTGGGAAGTTCATAAAACTTTGTACTTAAACTATAGCTCACCTAATGCAGGTGGATAGCCTATGTTTTTGAGTGGAAAGAAATAACTTCAAATTTGAGTGACAAAACAAAGTTGGAAGAATATGTATAATAGATTAAAAATATCACAAATAGCACATTTTATTCAATATAGCATCAATGATAGGCCATTTAAAAAATACACCATCTCCTAAAGTCTTTCTGCACAAATCATATCTGTCATGTAATTTTGGTTTACAGTATGTTTGATATATTAGTTTTCTGCTTGTTTAATTTAGATATCAAGTGAATCTACTTGTTTACATACCGAATGACACAATAATGATGATTTCTATTCTGTGCTCTATGGCTCTTCTAATTGGCACTCAAACAATTGTTTTTAAAAAAGTAGTCAGCTAAAACTGATTATTCTGAATAACATAAATAATAAAAACTTGTTTTATTGAAAGTAAACCTTTGTGCCAAACTGAATTTATGAGATCCTCTTATGTAATTAAACATATTAGAAAAATAGGCATTTATTATATAGAAGAGGAAGAGAGGGAAAAACCTAGAAATAGAATCTTTCTTTACTCACATCAATATATAATACTAATGTTTTAAGATACTTAGAGGTGATATTGTATATGCTTCACCTTTTCTAAAGAGAGTAAATTGAAACTCAAGGACATAAAATTAAGTGTCAAAGGTAATTTTCCAATGACCATTTCTCTTTGTTATTCTCTACACAAAAAAATATAATGTGGACAAAAATTCCAAAAACATGCTGCTTTTTTTCTTGCATATAAATTTAGTTATAATATTATATTTGTGACAGTAAATGCCTAGTCATGTCATACAAGTGCAAAGCAAAGCCTGAGTTTCTTTAAATACAGCTTCAAACGAAATCCAAGGAGTGATTAAGAAAGTATTTGAATATCCCCAAAGCAATGTGAAAAAAGAATCTTGACAAATATATTTATGGTGTGAGCATAGTCTGTTTGAAAATAAGTTAGCTTGCTTAGGAGGAAAATGTATAAGGGGAAAGGTATTAACCTTTACTGAGTACCTATTATGTTAAAATTAGACAGCCCAACAGAAATGATCATTGAATTTCATTGAGTTCTAAGAGTTTCACAAACTTTATGGAAGGAATGCTAATTATAGATTAGAAAAAAAACGTTTTGTGTCAGCAAGATTATTATTCAAGTTCCACCATTGTGGGTTCTGATGATCATAGAAGGGACTGCATATGAGAAATGGTCTGGTTATGAAAGATTATTAATACATTATTCATTAATTGGCCAGGCACGGTGGCTCATGCCTGTAGTCCTTGCACTCTGGGAGGCCGAGGCGGGCAGATCTCTCTGGGTCAGGAGTTCGAAACCGGCCTAAGAAGAGCTAGACCCCATCTCTACTAAAAATAGAAAGAAATTAATTGGCCAACTAAAAATATATAGAAAAAGTTAGCCGGCCATGGTGGCACATGCCTGTAGTCCTAGCTAGTTGGGAGGCTGAGGCAGGAGGATCGCTTGAGCCCAGGTTGCTGTGAGCTAGGCTGACGTCACAGCACTCTAGCCCAGGCAACAGAGTAAGACTCTGTCTCAAAATAAATAATTAAGTATTCATTAATTAATGGGCAGACCACAGCACCAGAGATTAAACTAAAAGCCAGAAAAGAGCAAATGATGAAAAGGGGAAGTGAGTGACAAACTCTTGCAATACATGAATCAGGCTGAAAGTTCAAAAGGAGAAGAAGAGGCAAAGAAGGACATTTACATTATCAAAAATCTTCTGTTTGCAATAAATTGGAGTTTTAATTATATTATCCCTTTGTCCTGCTATGAACCCTGTGAAGTATTAATAGCCTGTTTTATAGGAAAAGTTCCTTGAAGCTGAGAGCATTTATGTAGGTTATCCAAGGTTCTCTGTCTGGAAAAGAGTGAAACTGGAGTCCAAAATCCAAACAAACTGACACAATAGTCCCTGGTTTGTCAACTAAATTCTTGTAGCACCAAGTGTGGTCTGCGGAGCAGGAGTGTCTTCATTTGGGAGTTGGTTAGAAAT